>NC_138294.1:16374106-16609106 GCF_965601325.2 Salmo salar
GGTGCTCCTATCCGCCAGTCAGGGTTGTGTATGTAAATACTGTATATTAACATTTGTATCAACACGCCCACACGATCAGACTGAGCATTTCAATGGCAAAAGGAGGCTCAGGAAAACTAATTATACAAAAATATATCTGGAGTTTTTTACATTTGAAAATAAAATTAAGAAGACTGCATCGGGGCTTTAAATTGTACTTCCTTGACCTTCCCTGGCACAATGCAACCAATGGAATAGTCCCAAAAGTTCAAATCCAACCAATCTAGCACCCTAGACAGACTCAAGCAAATGAGCAAACATTTCAAAAACTATTTGAACCCAGGTCTGCTAATAAGACGATAAGGTGACGGTGACAATGAAAGGACCAGGGAGAGAGGCGACCGTAGCTATACGTACTGAGGTCCAACATGGACGCAGGGTAGTTGCAGGCTCCGTGATAGGCGATCAGGTTGATCTCCCTCTGTCTCTGCTGCTGCTGGACACGCAGCTTGGCCCGCCTGTGGCGGTAGGCACAGCAACAGCTGAACAGAATCACAATGGTCCACAGCAGCCAGAACCCTGCAGAATACAGACACACAGAGACACTGTCAATACTGAATTGAATTCAAGCAACTTTATTAATCCCAATTATTGAACAGCCTCTGGTAGCTATACTGTTGCATAATCACCTTGAAAAAGCTTTTATAAATTGTAATTTATTATACCATAATAAGACAAACCGTATACAGTTTGATCGGAGGACCAGCCTTAAGGGCTTGCTCATGTTAAACTCCCGATCTGGTCTGGTTACATACCACAATGCATCAGTATAGCTGTGTGACAGCAAATGCTGACAAGACAAGCCTCTTGGCTGGTACTCGACTGGTTGTTACTCACACCACAGCTCGTAGTAGTAGGTGCAGCATCCTGTCTCCCCACAGCAGTGGCCGGTCTCACACAGGTAGCCTGGGTTATTGTTGACACCAGGGCAGTACTTATGACTGAGCATGGGCTGGCTGCCTGAGCCAGCTTGGTCCTTCACCCCCTAGTGGACAAGACATGACATGACAACAACGTACATGGTAAACAACAACAACGTGGTTGTTTAGCTTGAGCAGGGTGTTTCTCAAATTTCCAGTTGTGGGGTTGGAGACGAGTACCCCCCAGGGTTGCACTTTTTTGTTCCAGCCCAGCACCATGTCATCTGATTTAGCTACTTAACTAGTCATCAAACCCTTGAATAGTTGAGTGGGTCAGAAAAATGTATTCATTACCTTTACTTAACCAGGTATACACAGCGCATTCGGAAAGTATTCAGACCCATTCCGTTTTTCCACATTTTCATACGTTACAGCCTTATTCTAAAATGGATTAAATAAAAACATTTCCTCATCAATCTACACACAATACCTCATAATGACAAAGTGAAAACAGGTTTTTAGAAATGTTAGAAACGTATAAAAAATATAAAACAGAAATACCTTATTTACATAAGTATTCAGACACTTTGTTATGAGACTCGAAATTGAACTCCGGTGCATCCTGTTTCCATTGATCATCCTTGAGATGTTTCGACAACTTGATTGGAGTCCACCAGTGGAAAATTCAATTGATTGGACATGATTTGGAAAAGCACACACCTGTCTATATAAGATCCCACAGTTGACAGTGCATGTCAGAGCAAAAACCAAGCCATGAGGTCGAAGGAATTGTCTGTAGAGCTCAGAGACAGGATTGTGTCGAGGCACAGATCTGGGGAAGGGTACCAAAAGATGTCTGCAGCATTGAAGGTCGCCATAAACACAGTGGCCTCCATCATTCTTAAATCGAAGAAGTTTAGAACCACCAAGACTCTTCCTAGAGCTGACCGTCCAGCCAAACTGAGCAATCGGGGGAGAAGGGCCTTCGTCAGGGAGGTGACCAAGAACCCGATGGTCACTCTGATTATGGAGAGTGGCCAGACAGAAGCCACTCCTCAGTAAAAGGCACATGACAGCCCGTTTGGAGTTTGGCAAAAGGCACCTAAAGGACTCTCAGACCATGAGAAACAAGATTCTCTAGTCTAATGAAACCAAGATTGAACTCTTTGGCCTGAATGACAATCGTCACGTCTAGAGGAAACCTGGCACCATCCCTATGGTGAAGCATGTTGGTGGCAGCATCATGCTGTGGGGATGTGTCCTTGGGTGGCCCAGCCATAGCCCGGACTTGAAACCGATCAAACATCTCTGGAGAGACCTGAAAATAACTGTGCAGCGACGCTCCCCATCCAACCTGACAGAGCTTGAGAGTATCTGCAGAGAAGAATGGGAGAAACTCCCCAAATACAGGTGTACCAAGCTGGTAGCGTCATTCCCAGGAAGACTCGAGGCTGTAATCACTGACAACGGTGCTTCAACAAAGTACTGCGTAAAGGGTCTGAATACTTATGTAAATGTTTTTATTTTTAATAAATTAGCAAACATTTCTAAAAACCTGTTTTTGCTTTGTCATTATGGGGTGTTGTGTGTAGATTGACGAGGGGGAATAACTATTTAATCCATTTTAGAATATGGCTGTAACGTAATAAAATGTGGAAAAGGTCAAGGCGTCTGAATACTTTCCAAATGCACTGTTTATTTTATTGAGAAACAGGAGATAGCAGACATAAACAGAATACATCTCTAACCTTGTTGATGGTTCCCATGTCTGAACCCTTTGGAGACACAGTCGTCTGCAATGAGAAAATAAACATTATCTAGGAAATCTGGTCTTTCCACACATTCATCATCGTTGACGTGTAATGTAAAACCGCTGAATCACTAGGCTACTGGTTTGACCACTTTGACCAAAACATCCACATGACCGTGGGCTAACAGGAGTGAAGACTGTGGGCTAGAAGGAGTGAAGACTGTGGGCTAGCAGGAGTGAAGACTGTGGGCTAGCAGGAGTGAAGACTGTGGGCTAGCAGGAGTGAAGACTGTGGGCTAGCAGGAGTGAAAACTGTGGGCTAGCAGGAGTGAAGACTGTGGGCTAGCAGGAGTGAAGACTGTGGGCTAGCAGGAGTGAAGACTGTGGGCTAGCAGGAGTGAAGCACTTAAAGGGATACTTCAGGATTTTGGCAATGAGGCCTGTTAGCTAAACCATAGTGGATATCATGCTGAAGATGCTCGTTATAGGTACATAAGTCAGAGGCTGGTTTACGTGTTAATTCAAGGTTAGTTAGCGTGTTAGTGATACCAGGAGAGGGTTTTGCAGTATACACACCCACACCTTTTCACAGGAGCTGGACAAACAGCAGATCCAATATGTAGAAACCCTGCAGCTTTGAGAGCAGGTAGCAACACAGTGTGAGATGGACATTCCTTGTTTTTTCAGAATGCTTGTTAGCCCTCTAGTGTCCTCCCATATCCCTTTCTCTCTTCACCCCTCCCTCTCTCTCTCTCTCCATCCCCCTTTTTCTTCATTTTGCTTGTTAACCCCCTAGTTCTCTCCATCCTCCCTCTTTTTTTTGCACTCCCTCCCCCCCTCCCTTGTCTTCAGATTCCTAGTTCATCTTCAGTGTTGTACTGTTATTAGCCCCCTATAGTTCCCTCCCTCCCCTACCCCTTTCCACCTCCCTCTCTCTCCCTCTCTCTCCCTCTGTCTACCTCTCTCCCAACCCTTTTCTTGTTAATCGTTTTCCTTGTTTGCCTCCTACCGCTAGTTCCTTTCTATGTGCTGTGTTGGTTGTTGTGAATGAATGACTGGGGATTGAAAGGTTAGACTCCTCACCTTAGCTGCTGGTCCTTCCAGCCCCTGCAGGGAGATGGTCATCTGGAGAGAGAACAGAGGGGGGGCAGAGTTAATACAGCTGACATTTACACAGGCAGAGCCAGACTGACTGACAGACAGGCTGCACATCAGAGAAAGAGAGGAATGGGAGAGAGAGAGAGAGAGGCCAACCCTTCGTTCTGTATTTACAGTTTAGCTAATAAATCGAATAAAACCTTGTCCAGTTCACTTAACATCTGTAACGCCTATAAGCCAATATTTAGTAGTCTGTTTTTTGGGTATATGGTCCCCCCAGTGCCAATATTTAGTAGTCTGTTTTTTGGGTACACGGTCCCCCCAGTGCCAATATTTAGTAGTCTGTTTTTTGGGTATACGATCCCCCCAGTACCAATATTTAGTAGTCTGTTTTTTGGGTATACGGTCCCCTCAGTACCAATATTTAGTAGTCTGTTTTTTGGGTATACGGTCCCCCCAGTACCAATATTTAGTAGTCTGTTTTTTGGGTATACGGTCCCCCCAGTACCAATATTTAGTAGTCTGTTTTTTGGGTATACAGTCCCCCCAGTGCCAATATTTAGTAGTCTGTTTTTTGGGTATACGGTCCCCCCAGTACCAATATTTAGTAGCCTGTTTTTTGGGTATACGGTCCCCCCAGTACCAATATTTAGTAGTCTGTTTTTTGGGTATACGGTCCCCCCAGTACCAATATTTAGTAGTCTGTTTTTTGGGTATACGGTCCCCCCAGTGGTACTATACACACACATTGGTTTATGTTTTGTATGTCCATTCTGTGAGCCATGTGGTTTGTGATTTTGCATGCAAATGTCACATCCATAACGCTGGAATTGCCCGTACCTGACCCCAATTCACCTGTGGATGTTCACCCATCCAGACAGCCTGACTGTGGATGTTCACCTATCCAGAGCCTGACTGTGGATGTTCACCTATCCAGACAGCCTGACTGTGGATGTTCACCTATACAGACAGCCTGACTGTGGATGTTCACCTATACAGACAGCCTGACTGTGGATGTTCACCTATACAGACAGCCTGACTGTGGATGTTCACCTATCCAGACAGCCTGACTGTGGATGTTCATCTATACAGACAGCCTGACTGTGGATGTTCACCTATCCAGACAGCCTGACTGTGGATGTTCACCTATACAGACAGCCTGACTGTGGATGTTCACCTATACAGACAGCCTGACTGTGGATGTTCACCTATCCAGACAGCCTGACTGTGGATGTTCACCTATCCAGACAGCCTGACTGTGGATGTTCACCTATCCAGACAGCCTGACTGTGGATGTTCACCTATCCAGACAGCCTGACTGTGGATGTTCACCTATCCAGACAGCCTGACTGTGGATGTTCACCTATCCAGACAGTCTGACTGTGTCAGTCTCTGTGTTAAATGTGTGTTATTTCTGTTACTGGGAAGGGAGTCTGGTAGCAAGTGTACAAAGGTGGTATGTGGTCTCCAATCAGCAGGCAGTAATCAGTATGCCCTATTTTCACTAGGTTCTCAAGGATACTCGCAGGACAAAAACTTTGTAACAGAAACTCTCCCTCTCTCTGTTTCTCTCTTTCTTTATCTCTCTCTTTCTCCATCTTTCTCTCTCTCCATCTTTCTATCCCTCTCTCTCTTCTCTTTCTTTATCTCTCTCTCTCTCTGTCTCTCTCTCTCCATCTTTCTCTCTCTCTGCTCAATAGGCCCCTAGTGAGATCCCAGACAGACAGCGCCTAAAAGATAAACTCTACAGGGCCACCACAGTCAACCCCCGACACACTCTCAACCAGATACACACAAACAAACAACCACTCAGTGTCCCTGCAGTGAAAGGGGACAACAAGGTACCCTGAGTCCAAAACAACCGTGATGTAATTTTCAGGTTATCATTTATCAATTTCCCTGTCTGGCGCCTCCTTACAGACAGACAGACAGACAGACAGACAGACAGACAGACAGACAGACAGACAGACAGACAGGCCCTTACAGACAGACAGGCCCTTACAGACAGGGTTATGTTCAGTAGTAGAGCACATTTTGCAACGGAAAATGAAAATCTGTTCTTATTGAGCAAGTTTAGTTGGTACTAACTTCACTGATTGACTACAGTTAAAATATTTTATTCCTTACTGAACACGATCCAGCATTCACATGAACTGTGGAACAGGACAGTTCCTGTAAAAAGGATTAGTCCATAATCAAGTCAAAAGCACATATTGGCTAAAGGATTTGCATAACCAAAAAAGAGCAATGCGATTGTGATCACTTGTAAGCGTACTATCATCCCAGATACCAGAGTCCATCTGCAATTGAAATCAGTGAGCGAGCCCACTTCACGCTTACAATCCCCAGTTACAATACCTCCATTGTACTCGGCACGTCCACCTCAAACACACAACAGAATGCAACACAACACAACGCCTGTGTGTGTACATTTCAGACAGACAGGAGGACGGTTGCATAACAGTAAAAGAAAATGCCTACAGTGAGGGAAAAAAGTATTTGATCCCTGCTGATTTTGTACATTTGCCCAGTGACAAAGAAATGATCAGTCTATAATTTTAATGGTAGGTTTATTTGAACAGTGAGAGACAGAATAACAACAAAAAAATCCCGAAAAACGCATGTCAAAAATGTTATAAATTGATTTGCATTTTAACCTCTATGGGCTAGGCGGGACGAATTCATCCCACCTACGTAACAGCCACTTGAAGCCTGTGGCGCGATTTTCAAAACCTTAAAAATCCTATTACTTCAATTTCTCAAACATATGACTATTTTACAGCTATTTAAAGACAAGACTCTCGTTAATCTAACCACACTGTCCGATTTCAAAAAGGCTTTACAACGAAAGCAAAACATTAGATTATGTCAGCAGAGTACCAAGCCAGAAATAATCAGACACCCATTTTTCAAGCTAGCATATAACGTCACAAAAACCCAGAAGACAGCTAAATGCAGCACTAACCTTTGATGATCTTCATCAGATGACAACCCTAGGACATTATGTTATACAATACATGCATGTTTTGTTCAATCAAGTTCATATTTATATCAAAAACAGCTTTTTACATTAGCATGTGACGTTCAGAACTAGCATACTTCCGGGGAATTCGCTAACATTTAACTAAATTAGTCACGATAAACGTTCACAAAAAGCATAACAATTATTTTAAGAATTATAGATACAGACCTCCTCTATGCACTCGATATGTCCGATTTTAAAATAGCTTTTTGGTGAAAGCACATTTTGCAATATTCTAAGTACATAGCCCAGGCATCACGGGCTAGCTATTTAGACACCCGGCAAGTTTAGCACTCACCATAATCATATTTACTATTATAAAAGTTTGATTACCTTTTGTTGTCTTCGTCAGAATGCACTCCCAGGACTGCTACTTCAATAACAAATGTTGGTTTGGTCCAAAATAATCCATTGTTATATCCGAATAGCGGCGTTTTGTTTGTGCGTTCCAGACACTATCCAAAATGGTAAAGAAGGGTCGCGCGCATGGCGCAATTCGTGACAAAAAAATTCTAAATATTCCATTACCGTACTTCGAAGCATGTCAACCGCTGTTTAAAATCAATTTTTATGCCATTTTTCTCGTAGAAAAGCGATAATATTCCGACCGGGAATCTCCTTTTCGGCAAACAGAGGAAAAAATCACAAAGACGGGGGCGGTCAGGTCACGCGCCTAAGCCCAGAGTCCCTTGATCGGCCACTTGAGAAAGGCGATAATGTGTTTCAGCCTGGGGCTGGGATGACGACATTCAGGTTTTTCCCGGGCTCTGAGCGCCTATGGACGACGTAGGAAGTGTCACGTTAGAGCAGAGATCCTTAGTAAAAGATAGAGATGGCAAAGAAGTTCCAGAAATGTATGTAATAAGTATGTAATAAGTATATGCATATTCTAGTTACTGGGTAGGAGTGGTAACCAGATTAAATCGGGTACGTTTTTTATCCAGCCGTGTCAATACTGCCCCCTAGCCCTAACAGGTTAATGAGGGAAATAAGTATTTGACCCCCTCTCAATCAGAAAGATTTCTGGCTCCCAGTGTCACGATCTTCGTCGTCGGACGAAACAGAGAAATCATCGTCTGAGAAAGTGGACCAATACGCAGCGGGGTTATGTGTACTCATCTTCTTTATTTCTGGATAAGAAGGCAAACCGTAAACCAAAAACACGTACACAAGAAAATAACAAAAACAAGGACGAACAGTTTCACAGGCTATAATGACAACAGCAGTGTGAAATAAACAACAACCCACAAACCCCAGGTGAAAAACACACTCCTAATATATGACTCCCAATCAGGAACAACGATAACCAGCTGTTCCTGATCGGGAGCCACACAGACTAACAAAGAAACAGACATACTAGAAAAACCATACAACACAACCCTACTGCCACGTCCTGACCAAAATCTAATACAATTACTCCCTCTGCTGGTCAGGACGTGACACCCAGGTGTCTTTTATACAGGTAACGAGCTGAGATTGGGAGCACACTCTTAAAGGGAGTGCTCCTAATCGCAGCTTGTTTCCTGTATAAAAGACACCTGTCCACAGAAGCAATCAATCAATCAGATTCCAAACTCTCCACCATTGCCAAAACCAAAGAGCTCTCCAAGGATGTCAGGGACAAGATTGTAGACCTACACAAGGCTGGAATGGGCTACAAGACCATCGCCAAGCAGCTTGGTGAGAAGGTGACAACATTTGGTGCGATTATTCACAAATTGGAAGAAACACAAAAGAACTGTCAATCTCCCTCGGCCTGGGGCTCCATGCAAGATCTCACCTCGTGGAGTTGCAATGATCATGAGAACGGTGAGGAATCAGCCCAGAACTACACGGGAGGATCTTGTCAATGATCTCAAGGCAGCTGGGACCATAGTCACCAAGAAAACAATTGGTAACACACTACGCTGTGAAGGACTGAAATCCTGCAGCACCCGCAAGGTCCCCCTGCTCAAGAAAGCACATATACATGCCCATCTGAAGTTTGCCAATGAACATCTGAATGATTCAGAGTACAACTGGGTGAAAGTGTTGTAGTCAGATGAGACCAAAATGGAGCTCTTTGGCATCAACTCAACTCGCCGTGTTTGGAGGAGGATGAATGCTGCCTTATGACCCCAAGAACACCATCCCCACCGTCAAACATGGAGGTGGAAACATTATGCTTTGGGGGTGTTTTTCTGCTAAGGGGACAGGACAACTTCACCGCATCAAAGGGACGATGGACGGGGCCATGTACCGTCAAATCTTGGGTGAGTACCAACCTCCTTCCCTCAGCCAAGGCATTGAAAATGGGTCGTGGATGGGTATTCCAGCATAACAATGACCCAAAACACACGGCCAAGGCAACAAAGGAGTGGCTCAAGAAGAAGCACATTAAGGTCCTGGAGTGGCCTAGCCAGTCTCCAGACCTTAATCCCATAGAAAATCTGTGGAGGGAGCTGAAGGTTCGAGTTGCCAAACGTCAGCCTCGTAACCTTAATGACTTAATGAAGATCTGCAAACAGGATTGGGACAAAATCCCTCCTGAGATGTGTGCAAACCTGGTGGCCAACTACAAGAAACGTCTGACCTCTGTGATTGCCAACAAGGGTTTTGCCACCAAGTACTAAGTCATGTTTTGCAGAGGGGTCAAATACTTATTTCCCTCATTAAAATGCAAATCAATTTATAACATTTTTGACATGCGTTTTTCTGGATTTCTTTGTTGTTATTCTGTCGCTCACTGTTCAAATAAATCTACCACTAAAATTATAGACTGATCATTTCTTTGTCAGTGGGCAAACGTACAAAATCAGCAGGGGATCAAATACTTTTTTCCCTCACTGTATCTGTTTAGTGTTGCAGTGGGCTGCGTGGGTCCAGCCACAGAGGACACAATGCTCGCATGGATGGAGACAGTGGGCTTTTTTTTACACCCGACTCAGTCTGACCGGATGGCATGTCACCAAAAATGCAAATGAGCAGTCAGCCTTTTGTCAGCTGACGGTGGGTCTCTGTTGGCCAGGCTGCACTGGGCACTGCATCTCTCTCCCCAACACTGCATCTCTCTCCCTAATACTGCATATCTCTCCCCAACACTGCATCTCTCTCCCTAATACTGCATCTCTCTCCCCAACACTGCATCTCTCTCCCAACACTGCATCTGTCTCCCTAATACTGCATCTCTCTCCCCAACACTGCATCTCTCTCCCTAATACTGCATCTCTCTCCCTAATACTGCATCTCTCTCCCAACACTGCATCTCTCTCCCTAATACTGCATCTCTCTCCCCAACACTGCATCTCTCTCCCCGACACTGCATCTCTCTCCCTAATACTGCATCTCTCTCCCTAATACTGCATCTCTCTCCCTAATACTGCATCTCTCTCCCAACACTGCATCTCTCTCCCTAATACTGCATCTCTCTCCCAACACTGCATCTCCCTCCCCAACACTGCATCTCTCTCCCCAACACTGCATCTCTCTCCCCAACACTGCATCTCTCCCCAACACTGCATCTCTCTCCCCAACACTGCATCTCTCTCCCCGACACTGCATCTCTCTCCCTAATACTGCATCTCTCTCCCTAATACTGCATCTCTCTCCCAACACTGCATCTCTCTCCCTAATACTGCATCTCTCTCCCTAATACTGCATCTCTCTCCCAACACTGCATCTCCCTCCCCAACACTGCATCTCCCTCCCCAACACTGCATCTCCCTCCCCAACACTGCATCTCCCTCCCCAACACTGCATCTCTCTCCCCAACACTGCATCTCTCTCCCCAACATGGCATCTCTCTCCCTAATACTGCATCTCTCTCCCCAACACTGCATCTCTCTCCCCAACACTGCATCTCTCTCCCTAATACAGCATCTCTCTCCCCAACACTGCATCTCTCTCCCCAACACTGCATCTCTCTCCCCAACACTGCATCTCTCTCCCCAACACTGCATCTCTCTCCCCAACACTGTTTGAACTCACACATAGATTTGGTACTAGGCCTATCATCCGAGCCTGCACTGTATTGGAGTCATCCCATAATCACCCATAAGCACATTGCATAATGGAGCCCCAATCGCATACTAGATCAGGGTTATTCAACCTAAACGAGGTCCAGAGCCTGCTGGTTTTCTGTTCTACCTGATAATTAATTGCACCCACCTGGTGTCCCAGGATTAGAGGGGAACAATGAAAAAAAGCAGTGGAACTGTCTTGAAGGTCCAGAGTGTAGTTTGAGGGTACTAGTGCAGGCTAACAGAAACTAGTCAGTAGCGAAGGACAATGACTGATTTCAAATCAGTTAGTTAGGGAAATCCTCCATGTTAACCTTCACACAGTCAAAACTGTAGCTACTCTACATGTCTCACTACTACACTTAAATGTAAATGTACACCCTACTACACCCTACTACACCCTACTACACACTACTACACACTATTATAAACTACTACACACTAATACACACTACTGCACACTACTACACATTATTACAAACTACTACACACTATTACAAACTACTACACACTACTTCACACTATTACAAACTACTACACACTATTACAAATTATTACACACTATTACACCCTACTACACCCTACTACACACTATTATAAACTACTACACACTACTACACACTGCTGCACACTACTACACATTATTACAAACTACTACACACTATTACAAACTACTACACACTACTACACACTATTATAAACTACTACACACTATTACAAACTACTACACACTACTACACACTATTACAAACTACTACACACTACTACACACTATTATAAACTACTACACACTACTGCACACTACTACTACACATTATTACAAATTACTACACACTATTACAAACTACTACACACTACTTCACACTATTACAAACTACTACACACTACTACACACTATTACAAACTACTACACACTATTACACCCTACTACACACTACTACACACTATTACACACTACTACACACTATGACACACTATAACACACTACTACACACTATTACACACTACTACACACTACTACACACTATTACACCCTACTACACACTACTACACACTATTACACACTATTACCCACTACTACACACTATTACAAACTACTACACACTATTAAACACTATTACACATTACTACACACTATTACCCACTACTACACACTATTCCACACTATTTCAAACTACTACACACTACACACACTATTACACACTACTACACACTACTACACACTATTACACACAACTACACACAATTACAAAATACTACACACTACTACACACTACTACGCACTATTACACATTACTACGCACCTCGACAAACTACTACACACTATTATGCACTACTACACATTACTACACACTACTAAAAACTAGTACATACTACTACACATTACTACACACTACTACACACTACTACACACTATTACACCCTATCAGGGTTGACCCAGAGTCCTCCTAGTAGTCTCCATCCATCCAACTCCTGCTGCTCTCTAACAAAGTGAGGCACTGCAGCAGCAGTAGAGTACAGGGGGAGGACAAGCAGCTGGCATCTGTGCCAGGTATTGATCAAACAGTAGCAGAGCAACACACACACACACACACACACACACACACACACACACACACACACACACACACACACACACACACACACACACACACACACACACACACACACACACACACACACACACACACACACACACACACAGAGAGAGACACACACAGCAGTAGCAGAGGAGTGTGAGACTAGTTTGGGATAAACATTACACAGGCAGCTCCGGACTGGAAACCTCACTCCGTCAACGGCAGGACCACTAACAGCAGATGTCAGCCCGGTTAGAGGAGTGAAGATAGTAATGTACAGTTACTGGACAGTGTGAACGGAATACCAGAGATTTTACAAAACATCTAGATAATCTTGTATCCCGTTGTTTGGTCACACTTTATTTGGATAGTTCCCTATATGTGTTCTACAGATCTATCAACAAACTATCAACTGTAACTCTGTTGATGGTCAACAGTTTAAAAGTTATGGTTGGGGTCAGGTTCAGGGTTAGAGTAAGATGTATCCCAACACATTGGAAATTGTGATTGGCTGAGAGAGGGAAAAAGAAGAAGAAATGCTCTTTAGGCTGGTTGCAACTTATACCAGTCCATCTTGACACAACAAGGATGAAGACTGCAGTATTGACAGTTTGATGCGATTAGCACTGAGAGCAAGAGAGATGTTGTCAACAGTGTCAGCAGGACTGTCAACTGGTTGCTGTAGAATTGAGTATAAGACCTACTGTATCTGACTGGGAGTATGAGACCTACTGTATCTGACTGGGAGTATACGACCTACTGTATCTGACTGGGAGTATGAGACCTACTGTATCTGACTGGGAGTATGAGACCTACTGTATCTGACTGGGAGTATGAGACCTACTGTATCTGACTGGGAGTATAAGACCTACTGTATCTGACTGGGAGTATGAGACCTACTGTATCTGACTGGGAGTATGAGACCTACTGTATCTGACTGGGAGTATAAGACCTACTGTATCTGACTGGGAGTATGAGACCTACTGTATCTGACTGGGAGTATGAGACCTACTGTATCTGACTGGGAGTATGAGACCTACTGTATCTGACTGGGAGTATGAGACCTACTGTATCTGACTGGGAGTATACGACCTACTGTATCTGACTGGGAGTATAAGACCTACTGTATCTGACTGGGAGTATGAGACCTACTGTATCTGACTGGGAGTATGAGACCTACTGTATCTGACTGGGAGTATGAGACCTACTGTATCTGACTGGGAGTATGAGACCTACTGTATCTGACTGGGAGTATGAGACCTACTGTATCTGACTGGGAGTATGAGACCTACTGTATCTGACTGGGAGCATAATTCCTACTGTATCTGACTGTGAGTATGAGACCTACTGTATCTGACTGGGAGTATGAGACCTACTGTATCTGACTGGGAGTATGAGACCTACTGTATCTGACTGGGAGTATACGACCTACTGTATCTGACTGGGAGTATAAGACCTACTGTATCTGACTGGGAGTATGAGACCTACTGTATCTGACTGGGAGTATGAGACCTACTGTATCTGACTGGGAGTATGAGACCTACTGTATCTGACTGGGAGTATAAGACCTACTGTATCTGACTGGGAGTATAAGACCTACTGTATCTGACTGGGAGTATAATTCCTACTGTATCTGACTGGGAATATGAGTGCTACTGTATCTGACTGGGAGTATGAGACCTACTGTATCTGACTGGGAGTATGAGACCTACTGTATCTGACTGGGAGTATGAGACCTACTGTATCTGACTGGGAGTATGAGACCTACTGTATCTGACTGGGAGTATAAGACCTACTGTATCTGACTGGGAGTATGAGACCTACTGTATCTGACTGGGAGTATGAGACCTACTGTATCTGACTGGGAGTATGAGACCTACTGTATCTGACTGGGAGTATACGACCTACTGTATCTGACTGGGAGTATGAGACCTACTGTATCTGACTGGGAGTATGAGACCTACTGTATCTGACTGGGAGTGATCGGCAACAACAACTCAGTAAATGCATTTCACTGGCGAACGGAGGGGATTTCAGGCAGACAAACAGTCTTATCTACAGGAAGAGAAGTCTTGTAATATCACAGGCCTCCACTCTGCTGTAAAGTTGAGAGTCTGTGGTTTTGCCCACCACATCATACATCATACATTACTAGATCTGAAGAGGTCATTCAATCATCCCCCGAGACCATGTTAAAAACCACCAGACACCTCTACTACAAGTTGTAGATGTCTCCCACACTAACACCTAACCACGGCGCAAAGCCACAGACAGACAGCGAGACAAACAGCTTAACACACTTCCTCACTTCCTGCCTGTTCACCAGTGTGTGTGTGTGTGTGTGTGTGTGTGTGTGTGTGTGTGTGTGTGTGTGTGTGTGTGTGTGTGCGTGTGTGTGTGTGTGTGTGTGTGTGTGTGTGTGTGTGTGTGTGTGTGTGTGTGTGTGTGTGTGTGTGTGTGTGTGTGTGTGTTGCTGGGTTAGATAACGGCAGCGCTGGCCTTGTGAGATATGATGGTCCTGTAAAGAGAGTAAGAAAACAAGCCAGACTGAGGGGAGACACAGTTAACCCAGGCACCTCTTACACAATAGGCTATACACTCAGAAACAAAGGTGCTATCTAGAACCTGAAATGGTTCTCTGGCTGTCCCCATAGGAGAACCCTTTGAATCCATGTACAGAAAACCCTTTCCACAGAGGGTTCTACCTGGAACCAAAAAGGGTTCTCCTATGGGGACAGCCGAAGAACCCTTTTGGAACCCTTTTTTCTATTAGCTAAAGTGACCGCAGGAGCATCCTGGACAGATATAAAGGAGCTGGCAAAAGAGACCATTAGCTAAGACCACTTAAACAGTGACCAATGGAAGTTATGAAGAAACATTGTCCTCCTCAACAGATATATTATTATCATCAGAAGGTAAATGGTTAGGAACGTTCATAGCACAATGCCTGATGGACAGTCGACAGGGGGGGGGGGGGGGGGGGGGGGGGTGTGTGTGTGTGTGTGTGTGTGTGTGTGTGTGTGTGTGTGTGTGTGTGTGTGTGTGTGTGTGTGTGTGTGTGTGGGCAATTCAGCTATGATAGTAGACACCTACAATATCTGAGTTTTCTTCTTAGTGAGTGTATTCAATAGGATAACTTTTTTAACATACACACTAACAGATGAATAATACCCGCTACAACTAAGCCTACAATCAATGTAAAGATCATCTTGAGAACGGTAATTGCACATATTCTTGTAGCTGAATTGTTCTGTATATACAGTGTGTTTAGCCATGCAGGGAAGACCTCTAGGCCTATACAGGGCCGGATTAAAAAATCATAGGCCCCGCCGCCATCCTACCCATTGCCCTTCTATGGATTATATGTCTATGGTCACATAGCAACAAGCTGGAGCTGATATTTGGTGCGAATGTTGCCCATACTGTGGTTTCCCGACTGTAGGCATACCGGTAACTGCCAAAATAAAGGAAACACTTGAGTAAATAAGGGATACAGAATATATGTTATGGTGTTGGTTTAGGTCCACTTGTAGAATCTATGCCAAGGTGCATTGAAGCTGTTCTGGCTTGTGGTGGCCCAAAACCCTATTAAGACACTTTATGTGTCACGTCCTGACCATAGAAAGCTTTTATTTTCTATGGTAGAGTAGGTCAGGGCGTGACAGGGGATTTTGTCTAGTTTATTTTTTTCTATGTTGATTCTAGTTTATTTTTTCTATGTTGGGGGTTTTGTCTAGTTTATGTATTTCTATGTGGGGTTCTAGTTTCTGTATTTCTATGTTGTTTTTTGGGGGATGATCTCCAATTAGATGCAGCTGGTGATCGTTGTCTCTAATTGGGGATCATATTTAGGTTGTTGTTTTTCCCACTAGGTTTTGTGGGAGATTATTTTGAGTAAGTGAATGTTGCACCTCTTCGTCACGGTTTGTTGTTTTGTTTATTTGTATGTCTTGCATAGTTTCACAGTTATAATAAAATGTGGAACGATACACACGCTGCGCCTTGGTCCCATTCTTCAGACAGACGTGACAGAATCTCCCACCACCAACACAGGACCAAGCAGTGTACCCAGAAGGTAATGGCATCCTGGTCTTATGAGGAGATTAGGAGGAGTATATCCGGGGCTTGGGATGAAATAGTGGCAGGAGACAAGAGCCTGCCAGGGAAGCAGGTGGAAGCAGAGAAGGAGGGACAGCTACGAAGTCGGGAAGGAAGGCCACAGAAACTCCAATAATTTTTTTGGGGGGGGCACATGGAGCAGTCGGCGGAGCCGAGGAGTGAACCAGAGCCAATCCGGGAGAAGAGGGAGAATTTGGAGAAGAGAGAAATGGGAGAGTTGTTGAGTTGGTGGAGGATGCACACATTTTTCCCAAAGGAACGTGTTGTCAGTTTGGTGCCACCTGAGTCAGCTCCCCGTACTCGTCCTGAGAAGTGTGTTGAAGTTCCGGAAGAATTGATACCGGCTATACGCACCAGGTCTCCAGTACGTCTCAACAGCCCGGTACGTCCTGTGCCTGCTCCTCGCATTCGCCCTGAAATGTGTGTCACCAGTCTGGTGCCACCTGTCCCGGCTCCACGCACTAGGCCTTCAGTGCGCCTGCCCAGTCCGGTGTGTCCTGTTCCTGCTCTCCGCACTGGCCCTGAGGTGCGTGTTACCAGTCTGGCGCCACCTGTGCCAGCCCCACGCATCAGGCCTCCAGTGCACCTTCCCGTTCCAGAGCTTCTGGCGACAGTTCCCAGTCCAGAGCTTCCGGCGACAGTTCCCAGTCCAGAGCTTCCGGCGACAGTTCCCAGTCCAGAGCTTCCGGCGACAGTTCCCAGTCCAGAGCTTCCGGTGACAGTTCCCAGTCCAGAACCTCCTGAGACGGCGGCCTGCAGTCCGGAACCTCCTGAGACGGCGGCCTGCAGTCCGGAACCTCCTGAGACGGCGGCCTGCAGTCCGGAACCTCCTGAGATGGCCGCCTGCAGTCCAGAGTCTCCGGCGGCGGTCTGCATTCCAGAGTCTCCGGCGATGTTTCACGGTCCGGTGACACAAAAGCGGAGGGATCAGCTGGCGGAGCGGGGGCTACGCCCCGAACCGGAGCCACCTCCTATGCTGGCGGATAAGCAGGATGTGAGGGTTCTTCGTCCCGCACCAGAACCGCCTCCGATGCAGGAGGATCCGCGGGATGTGAAGGTTCTTCGTCCTGCACCAGAGCCGCCACCGACATTAGACACCGACCCTAACCCTCCCTGTTTTTTTGTTGTTGTTTAAGGTTGTGCGTTCGGAGTCCGCACCTTTGGGGGGGTACTGTCATGTTCTGACCATAGAAAGCTTTTATTTTCTATGGTAGAGTAGGTCAGGGCGTGACAGGGGGTTTTGTCTAGTTTATTTATTTCTATGTTGGTTCTAGTTTCTTCTTTCTATGTTTTTTTTGGGGGATGATCTCCAATTAGAGGCAGCTGGTCATCGTTGTCTCTAATTGGGGATCATATTTAAGTTGTTGTTTTTCCCACTAGGTTTTGTGGGAGATAATATTTTGAGTAAGTGTATGTTGCACCTCTTTGTCACGGTTTGTTGTTTTGTTTATTAGTTTATTTGTATGTCTTGCATAGTTTCACAGTTATAATAAAATGTGGAACGATACACATGCTGCGCCTTGGTCCCATTCTTCAGACAGATGTGACATTATGTTGGTGTTTCCTTCATTTTGGCAGATACCTGTATGTGCTTTATTGAGATAAACTGTTGATTCTCTGGGGCTAAATTATGCTCTCTGGTGTATTTTGAACATTGAGAGTAGGCTCCTGTGGTTGTATAAAAATGACATCATTTGTTTTTTGTTGCTGTTTGTTTTGCCTCTTGGGCCACCTATGATTTTGGGCCCAGACCATTATTCACACAATTGACCAGTCACATTTAATTATAATGCAGTTTACTTAAATGTACATAATAATCAGTTACCCAATCAAGGCAGGGCCCCCCAGTTACCCACGTGTCCCCCTACCTCCTGTCCTCCCCATCTGATGATTAGCAGAGTGGCAGCAGAATGCAGCAGGCTGTCCACACTCATTGAGAGTGGGCTCCTGAGTCTTCCTGTGGTTGGCGGTTTAAGAAATACACTACATATATAGTGTATACAGTGCATTCGGAAAGTATTCAGACCCCTTGACTTTTCCCACATTTTGTTAGGTTACAGCTTTACTCTACAATTGGTGATTTTTTTTCATCATAAATCTACACATAATACTCCATAATAACAAAGCAAAAACAGTTTATTTTGCTAATTTATAAAAAAATTAAAAACTGATTTACATAAGTATTCAGACCCTTTACTCAGTTCTTTGTTGAAGCACCTTTGGCAGCAAATACAGCCTCGAGTCTTCTTGGCTATGACTCTATAAGCTTGGCACACCTGTATTTGGGGAGTTTCTCCCATTCTTCAAGTCCCGGCTCTGGCTGGGTCTCTCAAGGATATTCAGAGACTTGTCCTGAAGCCACTCCTGCGTTGTCTTGGCTGTGTGCTTAAGGTCGTTGTCCTGTTGGAAGATGAACCTTCAGCACTGTCTGAGGTCCTGAGCACTCTGGAGCATGTTTTCATCAAGGATCTCTCTGTACTTTGCTCCGTTCATCTTTGCCTTGATCCTGACTAGTCTCCCAGTCCCTGCCCCTGAAAAACACCCCCACAGCATGATGCTGCCACCACCATGCTTCACCATAGAGATGGTGCCAGGTTTCCTCCAGATGTGACGCTTGGCATTCAGGCCAAAGAGTTCAATCTTGGTTTCATCAGACCAGAGAATCTTGTTTCTCATGGTCTGAGAGTCTTTAGGTGCCTTTTGGCAAACCCCAAGTGGGCTGTCATGTGCCTTTTACTGAGGAGTGGCTTCCATCTGGCCACTCTACCATAAAGGCCTGATTGGTGGAGTGCTGCAGAGATGGTTGTCCTTCTAGAAGGTTCTCCCATCTCCACAGAGGAACTCTAAAGCTCTGTCAGAGTGACCATCGGGTTCTTGGTCACCTCCCTGACCAAGGCCCGTCTCCCCTGATTGCTCAGTTTGGCCGGGCGGCCAGCTCTAGGAAGAGTCTTGGTGGTTCTAAACTTCTTCCATTTAAGAATGATGGAGGTCACTGTGTTCTTGGGGACCTTCAATGCTGCAGACATTTTATGGTAACCTTCCCCAGATCTGTGCCTTGACACAATCCTGTCTCTGAGCTCTACAGACAATTCCTTCGACCTCTTTGGTTTGATTTTGCTCTGACATGCACTGTCAACTGTGGGACCTTATATAGACAGGTGTGTGCCTTTTCAAATCATATCCAATCAATTGAATTTACCACAGGTGGACTCCAATCAAGTTGTAGAAACATCAAAAGGATGCACCTGACCTCAATTTTGAGTCTCATAGAAAAGGGTCTGAATACTTATATAAGTAAGGTATTTCTGTTTTTCATTTTAATAAATGTGCAAAAAAATATAAAAACCTGTTTTCGCGTTGCCATTATGGGGTATTGTGTGTAGATTGCTGTGGATTTTATTTTATTTTATGCATTTTCGAATAAGGCTGTAAAGTAACAAAATGTCAAGGGGTCTGAATACTTTCCGAAGGCACTGTATTTCCTTCATAGTTGTAGTTTTTTGTTGCCCCTGTGGCCCCCCACGGGCCTGGGCCCAGGGGCTTCAGCCCTGGTAAACCCCTACATTATCCCGGCCCTTGGCCTATAGCTCATTGAATCAGCACTATAGTATTTCACCATTGGCAGAGGGGTTATAAATTACCTTTATTATGCGGGGTCGGGAGCTAAAAGCACTTTTAATTATGGGCTGTGTAAAATTGAGGTCATTCTTTGGTGCATTACAGCAAATTAATTTCCAGACAAAGAGATGAGGAAATCAACTTTCAGATATCAGCAACACATCTTAAATTAAAACATAAATGAAAGGATAAGCATGTGTGCTGTACAACAAGTCTATTTATGCTCAAAAAGCCTGATTTAGAAAAACTTGAACTTCAGACTGCCCATAAAATCTTAGTCTTGTGAAGCCTAAATATTTGTTGCAATATCAATTGAATTATTTCCAACAATAACAGATATCCACTGAATCGACGGTATGACAACAAATCCGTGCAATCTAGGAACATTGCTTAGAAAACATCACAACGGCATACACAGTAGCATAATACCCCTGCAGTATAATATTGCCCAGTTGTTGACAAAATCACCATAACTCACAGCAATCATATCAAGCGAAGATGTTGATAATACAAAATCTGTAAGTCAACATACCGCCTCTGCTTTGAGTCCTAGGCAGAACGTCAACGTTTTCTCTGGATCCATGGCCAGGGGAAGCAGAGATTTAGAACGACAACAGAGAGAGAGAGAGAGAGAGAGAGTGGAAAACACAGAGGACTGGGATCTATTTTATTGTGCTAAGCCCCCATCTCTCTCCCACACTGAATCCACAGCACAGCAGCCTGCTGCTCCGCCATTCCCCGCGCGGAGAGAACGCCCCTCCCCGAATCCGATACTATCGGGGATACCGCCGCGGCCAATCCAAAAATGGTACAGGCAGCGCGATATCGACAAGGGAAGGGAAGCGTCCCAATGGCAAACGGCGCTCAGGTGTTTTCTCTTCCAGCTCGTGGGAAGATGGAGGAGTGAGGATTCAAGTTTTCTTTTTTTCCTCGTTAGTGGTACGGGGGCGCTCTTTAAATGATGTCATGTAATTCCAGCCCTCTCAAAGTAGGAAAAGAGGAGAGGGCTGTGCAGATGATTGGACGTCGCCGGTCTATCTCCGGTTCCTGGCAACAGCCGCAGAGGCTGAGAAAGCGATGGCTGCTTAGTAGAGCTCCGTTTTAAACGACTTTTATTCCAAATGCAATGTTCTTGCATTGTGTAGATTTGCAAGCAACGTATTTTCTATTTATTTTTATAGGGGCCTAATTGTTTCAGCCACCATGAGGGGTAGAGATGGGGTAGGGATGCTTGGCCAAGGTCATCCGATAAAGACATGCATGTTGAAATAGATAACGTTAGAGGGGGACGTACACATTTCATTCCGAGTGAGACAAGAAAACAGAAGTGAATATACACGCTGTACATTGACTGAGACAACAATGTGTTGCTTATTACTGTCATGTTACATACCCCTACACGTGTAAAGTGTACAAAACCCCTATGTGTGTGAACTGCAGCTGTTTTATGTAGGACAGGTTATCCTATCCTACCATCAAATCCATAAAAAGGAAGTACCTTACATAAGTACTTGGGGAAATCCACAGGACAAACGCTGCAACATTCCTATTGTCCACAAGGTGGGCGCAGACTATTGGAAATGTAATGTTGGTGCCCTACTTTTACAGCAGTGATGAAAACCTTTACAATTTGAAATAATCATGCTTGATTTGCGGTAAAATTCCCGAAGTGAATATTGACAGAAATAATTGTCAACATTTTCATCTCATGTAATGGATATCCATCATTGAGCTTAACGCTTTTATTTTCACACATTTCTACAATTATTTCTGCCAATATTCATTTCATTTTACAGCAAATCAAATGTTGCGGTAATTTGAAAGGTTTTTATGGTCTCAGCTAACGATGCTGTGTGCTATGTGCGCACCTGGGTATGTGTACATGCAAGAGTGTGTGTGTGTGCAGTATGTCATCTTCCTAGTGAGTCACTGGGTATTGGTGATTGGGCATGGCCCTGGTTAGCACGATGGGGTATTATGACACTCCGCATGGAAGAGTAGATGAGCAGAACAGGACTTACCACCGCCACTAATCTTGACATTAGCAACATTTATTATGCCGTAGGTTACCAGTTACCACACCCCAACCCTCACACACCCCTGCCCTCGCACACCCCTACCCTCACACACCCCTGCCCTCTCTCTGTCATCTCTGGTGTTAAAGCGTGATCGTGATGCATTGACTTCAGTTCTAAACAGGGATAGGCCGTGGCCTAAATCCTGAACTTTATATTTTAGAGGCAAATGTACTTGTTGTATGAGATGAGCCAGATTAAAGTTAGGAACATGGTGTGTCTCTACTATGAAGCGTTGGATGTAACCACCAATGGGTGTTAGTGAGACACAAGAGAGTCAAGAGGATGTTTTTTTAGGAGCCTGTTGAAATGTTGCGTAATGACCCTCTTTCGTACTGCGCCAATGAGTCGCGTGCAGCAGTCGTCTGTCTGGTATTTTGTGCGTGTGTGTGTGTTTGCCTTTTTAACTCAGTCTGTTTAATCATGAATGCACTTAGAAACTGATCCCAAATCAGTTGTTATGGGGAGATTAACACTGTCATGACATCTGAGTCACAAAACAAAGTGTTGTACACACCCAGAGAAGAGGGCCTGGTCAGCATGAACTAAACTCACACTCACACACACTCTATGTACTGGTGACACCCACACACACACATACACACACTGTATCCACTACATGTCGTCCCGGCACGTCCCTCTCTCTCTCTCTCTCTCTCTCTCTCTCTTTCTCTCTCTCTCTTTCTCTCTCTCTCTCTCTCTCTCTCTCTCTGTCTCTGTCTGTTTCTCTCTCTATGACTCAGCCAGAGGGAATGGGACTGTTCCAGGAGGGTGTAATGACAGCAGCCCTGCATTCCTCTCACAGTGTTCCTCTCTCACTCACACGCCAGGGTCATCCCCTCTCTCAGCCCCCACATTGGGAGTGTGGCTCCGAAACAGGAGCGGGGGGGGGGGGGGGGGTGGATTTCATAATCATTTCATAGGAGAACTTTATGAATCATTATTGTCATGAAGTATCCAGTAACATCCTAAAATACATGTGAGTAGGGAAATAACCAGGGGAAAAAAGCCACTAGTGCTGAGCAATTAAACGAAATGTAGGTTATTTTTCGGTTTTTAAACAACTAATTGACTGACTTCGGTTTAATTATTTGAATTCCATTTTATCCAGTTTATTTCTGTGAGCTCAGTGCACACATTGCACAGTTTCTCTAGAGATAAATCAGATGAAGCCCAAACTGTGCGATGTAGTAGGGAGTTGAAGTTTCCAACAGGCCAATATTCCACATAGTTTAGCTCAGAAAACATGGCAATTAACTACAACGACAATAACCCATTGCGCGCCTACTTTTCCGGTGTGTGTGTTTCTTTTACACCTGCTATGTAAAAGAGACAGAAGAATGTGCGATGGATAGAGCAAAAGAGAGCAGTTGCTTTTTGAGGTATCTCTACCTGAGAATACATGAAATAAATGATTGATAGTTGATATTCAGCAGTCATAAAAGTATTCCTTGTTTATTTTTGAAGAGCTACTAAAATTGTGATTTTGTCAGACAGGATATAGTGATGAGATGATGACTTAGAATGAAATAATAAAGTCATCTAATAAAACAAATGTACACAACAGCTGAAATATTTATAAAAGTCACCTTGTCTGAGAGAGATTTACATGGTTATCAAAACGTCACACCAGGGTAAGCCTACACAAAACACAGACCTTATTTTAAGTGTTCATAAAATACCCTATGGGAAAAATGAATGGTGGAAAAACAGTTGGAACCATTTCCCTGTTTGACCGCTAGGTTTTCTGGGTATTATGACACCCACTCTGGGGCTCTATTACAGCAGGGCACAACTCACACACAGGGAAGTAAATTCGGCCACGAATGCACACACACACACACACATCTCCAGAAAATGAGTGTGTCAGTCAGTCCATGCCAGCCGGTGACAGCAGTGTGAGGAATGACAAAATGTTGTCTTTGAGAGATGACATGGAGAGGCAGGCTACAGGTCTGTCTTTGAGAGATGACATGGAGAGGCAGGCTACAGGTCTGTCTTTGAGAGATGACATGGAGAGGCAGGCTACAGGTCTGTCTTTGAGAGATGACATGGAGAGGCAGGCTACAGGTCTGTCTTTGAGAGATGACATGGAGAGGCAGGCTACAGGTCTGTCTTTGAGAGATGACATGGAGAGGCAGGCTACAGGTCTGTCTTTGAGAGATGACATGGAGAGGCAGGCTACAGGTCTGTCTTTGAGAGATGACATGGAGAGGCAGGCTACAGGTCTGTCTTTGAGAGATGACATGGAGAGGCAGGCTACAGGTCTGTCTTTGAGAGATGACATGCAGAGGCAGGTTTGTAAATTGTCATAAAAAAAGCCCTCCAGATGACGTCGGAATGTTTCAGTTGCCATGCCGTTGCTATGATGTTATTTTGAAAAGCTGTCCTTCAAAAGTCATGAGCCTGACTGATGATGTCACTGTGGAAAAGAGAAGGAAAGGAAACCCAAACACTCACACACACAGACAAGGCGCAACGCTCTGAATTATGGACTTTCCATTTGACTCGAGGCATTTTCTAGTGACAGAAGGGCAACACTGTAGCGTGCTGTGCAACAGACGCAGGGTGTTGCAAATGACATTGTAGCCTAACACAAATGGCAAATTTGTATCTGCACTCAACACAACCTCACATCCTACACGTTATCAACATCGCTCTGACGTTTAGAAAAATGTCACATAAATACTGACAGTACATGGCAGCCCCAGGCCTGGCCCCTTGAAGGGCAGAGCTGATGGATGGAGCCCCAGAGAGGCACTCCCACGCTGGGCCCCCTCACCCCCCTCGGCCCCCTATAGCCCTGAAAGCCATGTGGAGGCCCGCGGGGCTTATCTGGTTCTCTGCCCCCAGGGTTGTCCATCATCATGGGGCCACTACAGCAGGCAACGGCAGAGAGGATGCTCCTCGTCCTCCACCCTTTCCTCCAACTTTCCTTCTCCAAGTCTGAACGTCCCATTGCCAGCCTCCCAGTCAGGCTACTCAGTTAACCAGTTTGTTGTATTCAGTTACTCAACAATACTACACAATCACATACAGCCATATGACTTTGCTGCCTAGCCCTAACGATTTTTTGTCACGCTATGGACAACAACTTCAGAAAGACTTGTCCATAGTGGTGTCTTTACTTGGAATGGTAAGAATGGTACCAGTACTGCCCTACCCACTAGAAGCCATACCATCCATCCCCTGGCTATCAGCCCTGTCTGTCTGGTCTACTGTACAGTCACCTAACCTGCTCTACTGTACAATCACCTGACCTGCTCGAATGTACAGTCACCTGTACCTCCCAGTCACGCCACTCAGAAGGAAACAAGGCAGGGCGAGCCAAAGGAGGAATCCCCGAGACTAGCAGAACCCTACCTACTAGATAGACAGATACTGACAGAGACAGACAGAGACATCCTGCTGTTGTCATTGGGCAACACAGATCTGAGTCACTGAACATGTTTGGTCACCACGACGACGCTGGCTGAAGAGTGCCCAGCACCTCTAAACATCACCATTAACCTGATTGTAATACATAGAGACGCGCATCAGTGTTTACCGTATGTTCATACCCTGAGTCGACAAAACATTAGGAACACCTTATGTGGCACACACACACAATCCATGTCTCGATTGGCCTTGTGGTTAGAGCGTTGGGCCAGTACCTGGAAGGTTGCTGGATCAAATCCCTGCGCCGACAAGGTAAAAATCTGTTGTTCTGCCACTGAGCAAGGCAGATAACCAGCTGTTCTCTGGGCGCCATGGATGTCGATTAAGGCAGCCCCCAGCACCTCTCTGATTAAGAGGGATTGGGTTAAATGGGGAAGACACATTTCAGTTGGACAACAGACTAGGTATTTTCCTTTCAATTGTCTTATGGCTTAAAAATCCTTCTTTAACCTGTTTCCACCCCTTTATCTAAGTGGATTCAACAAGTGGCATCAATAAAGGAACATAGCTTTCACCTGGATTCACCTGGTCAGTCCATGCCATGGAAATAACAGTTGTTATTAATGTTTTATACACTCAGGGTATATAAACTAAGGAATGCAGAAGAACGAGTCGTTCCAAGTTCAAATGTACTTCCTGATCGGGGAAACAGCCAGGCCGATAATATGGGTGTTCTTGTCATTGCCATCCTTTTAATACAGTTGCCATCCTTTTAATAAAACCAGTATAAAAGTCGAACAACACACACAAAGTCGAAAAATAAGTTTGAATTGTGCCGTCAGTCAGAAATAGAGTAAGTGAGTTGATTGTCAAATAATTCCTATTATGTTCAGTGTTTTGTCTTCCTTTAAATGAGCCACTAAAAGGATTGGTCCATATAAGAAAGAAATGGAGTCATATAAAGAAACATTTACAACTGGATGACTCCTCTCTCTAGATTATGTTTCCTGGTCATGTGATGTTGACAGGAGTGGAGCCTGCTGATCACAGTCTGTCTCCAGAGAGGTGTGTGTGTGTGTGTCTCCAGACAGGAGAGCAGAAACTGTGGTGTTTGTTATGAGTGAGTCATTCTCTATGGGGAGAAAAGTGTGTGACCACGTCTTCCTTATGAAGACTATGTGCTGAGTTAGTATTAGTGGGATCTCTCTACCTCGCTGAGTTAGTGTTAGTGGGATCTCTCTACCTCGCTGAGTTAGTATTAGTGGGATCTCTCTACCTCGCTGAGTTAGTATTAGTGGGATCTCTCTACCTCGCTGAGTTAGTGTGTGGGATCTCTCTACCTCGCTGAGTTAGTGTTAGTGGGATCTCTCTACCTCGCTGAGTTAGTATTAGTGGGATCTCTCTACCTCGCTGAGTTAGTGTTAGTGGGATCTCTCTACCTCGCTGAGTTAGTATTAGTGGGATCTCTCTACCTCGCTGAGTTAGTATTAGTGGGATCTCTCTACCTCGCTGAGTTAGTATTAGTGGGATCTCTCTACCTCGCTGAGTTAGTGTTAGTGGGATCTCTCTACCTCGCTGAGTTAGTATTAGTGGGATCTCTCTACCTCGCTGAGTTAGTGTTAGTGGGATCTCTCTACCTCGCTGAGTTAGTATTAGTGGGATCTCTCTACCTCGCTGAGTTAGTATTAGTGGGATCTCTCTACCTCGCTGAGTTAGTATTAGTGGGATCTCTCTACCTCGCTGAGTTAGTATTAGTGGGATCTCTCTACCTCGCTGAGTTAGTATTAGTGGGATCTCTCTACCTCGCTGAGTTAGTGTTAGTGGGATCTCTCTACCTCGCTGAGTTAGTATTAGTGGGATCTCTCTACCTCGCTGAGTTAGTGTTAGTGGGATCTCTCTACCTCGCTGAGTTAGTATTAGTGGGATCTCTCTACCTCGCTGAGTTAGTATTAGTGGGATCTCTCTACCTCGCTGAGTTAGTATTAGTGGGATCTCTCTACTCGCTGAGTTAGTATTAGAATATCACTTAGTAATGCCTCATGATGACAAACATAGACAACGGATGTGTATTTGTTACAATGCAAAGGGGAAGAAAATGTAACCAACCTTACCCATCTCCCATCTTCCCTAATGCAATATATACACACTACACACACACGCATACACGCACACATGCACCAACACGCACAAACACGCACACATGCACCAACACGCACACACAAACACACAAACACACATGTATTGACACACATGGGAGAGAAGGCACATGACTACTACCCCTACACTAACCTCTCCCCCTCTGCCACACACACAAACACACTGGCAGAAAAACATGAGTCTGGCACCTTAGGCCAGGTCTCGTGACAAGTCCTGGCAAGTCGTTCTCAGTTAACTCGATAAGGAGGGGAGAATAATGTACCTTTACGCATCATTCGCGCGCGCGCACACACACACACACACACACACACACACACACACACACACACACACACACACACACACACACACACACACACACACACACACACACACACACACACACACACACACACACAGTAATTACATTGTTGTGGAGTAAAACGTATTAAAGTCAAACATCTGGAGCTTCATGTCCTGTACTAAACAGTAGCACAACCAGCTGTCATACGGCACAGACTGGTTAGGTAAGTAGATTCATTAGGAACCAAGGCTATGTCCCAAACGCCACCCCTTCCCCTATATAGTGCACTATGTAGGAACAGGATGACATGTGGAATGCATTCCAAAAGGGCCCGACTTGTTCCGTTCTGTATTCTGGCAGCATGTCATTTCATATAGTTATACAGTGATTGTGTGGTTGGGTTGTGATGTCAGACTCGTCTAGATAAATGGTCTTCACATGATTAATGGAGGACAGGGAGGATCGGGCTTTTTCAGCAGCTCCCACCCCCACGCCACCCTCCCGGCCCTGGGAAGACACTCTCGAGATGCGTCCTGATGTTTAAGCGGGTTCACTATGTGTGTGTGTGTGTGTGTTTGTGTCTGTGTTAATCAGTTCCTCATGTGGGTCTTATTGCATTCCAGAGCCAGCACACTCCTCCGGGTTTAACCTCCGACCCCTTCTGATACGCTCACGCCAGATGAAAACACACATGTGCACACACACACACACACTCTCTCACACACATTACACATTCATACGCTCGAGCATGTGGAGTCACACACGGTCTTTTTCACAACAAAAACACACTGTGAACACGCACACACAACTCACCAATGTATTATGTGTATACACTATGTAAGAACCCTGGTGTATGACCAGCCCTGACAGTGACTAGTGGACCTTCCACCCACCATTACTGTAACATTCTCCTATTATCCCGTCCCAAATGAATTATGCAAGTTATGCAAGTCGATTCATTACGGAATTGTGTAGGCGGGAGGAGGCCTAACCAAGCCAGAGAGAAAGGGAGAGATGGGGGAGAGGGATAAATAAGAGACAGAGAGAGAGGGAGAGATAGAGAGCAAGACAGAGAGATACAGAGAGAGAGAAAGAGAGAGGGAAAGAGGGAGACCGAGAGAGAAAGAGAGCGAGGGAGGCCCTCTGTAATTCCAACCCTCTCTCTCCAAGTCTTCTCTCTTTCTCTCTCTGTGCTGCTGACACAAGGCCTTTGTCTCTGCCTCCACAAAGCAGGAGAGCCCCAAAGGAACCTGGGTAAAGCCCACTGAGGCCTGTATCACAAACAGGAAACCAGCTCCTCGGGGAGAACATCCGTCAGGACAGGCGGCACTCTTAACTTCAGCACAACATGCTACTGTAGTCACAGAGACAAACAGATGAGACACGCCAAGGAAGTTTCTCTGATTTTCTGTGAGAGGCTGATTTACAGGAGTGGAGGAGACGTGATGAATAAGCCCTGCGTTACACATGCAAGTGTTTTGGTTGTCAGTTTGAGACTGACAGTCAGTGATACACAGCCAGAGGCTTTGTGATAGCCAATCCAGACAACTCTAGATTCTATAGCTCAAACGTTGATTGACTTCAACTGCATGTGTCAACACTGTGTCAACCTGAATGTCAACACTGTGTCAACCTGAGTGTCAACATTGTGTCAACCTGAATGTCAACACTGTGTCAACCTGAGTGTCAACATTGTGTCAACCTGAGTGTCAACATTGTGTCAACCTTGTGTCAACCTGAATGTCAACACTGTGTCAACCTGAGTGTCAACATTGTGTCAACACTGTGTCAACATTGTGTCAACCTGATTGTCAACACTGTGTCAACCTGAGTATCAACATTGTGTCAACCTGAGTGTCAACACTGGGTCAACCTGAGTGTCAACATTGTGTCAACACTGTGTCAACATTGTGTCAACCTGAGTGTCACAATTGTGTCAACACTGTGTCAACCTGAGTATCAACATTGTGTCAACCTGAGTGTCAACATTGTGTCAACACTGTGTCAACATTGTGTCAACCTGAATGTCAACATTCTGTCAACACTGTGTCAACATTGTGTCAACCTGAATGTCAACACTGTGTCAACCTGAGTATCAACATGGTGTCAACCTGAGTGTCAACATTGTGTCAACCTGAGTGTTAACATTGTGTCAACCTGAGTGTCAACATTGTGTCAACACTGTGTCAACCTGAGTATCAACATTGTGTCAACCTGAGTGTCAACATTGTGTCAACCTGAGTGTCAACATTGTGTCAACCTGAGTGTCAACATTGTGTCAACACTGTGTCAACATTGTGTCAACCTGAGTGTCAACATTGTGTCAACACTGTGTCAACACTGTATCAACATTGTGTCAACACTGTGTCAACATTGTGTTTACAGAGTGGAATCTCAACTTGATATCTGGAACACAAGCGTCCTCTCTGCAGCACCACAGAAAAGCAGTTGAGTCGCGTGTCACACATGACACCTGCTTTTGATGACATGAAAGCCTGTGAAAGACAGACACGTCATGCAAAAAATGGGTTGCTCTCTCTCTCTCTTTCTCTCTCTCTCTGCTCTCAGTCTCCCTCTCTCTCCCTCTCTCTCTCTCTGACTCCTGAAACAGTTTCCCCTCGCATAACCCCGATCTCTGAATCCCCTGTCCTCCCTTTCCCTCCCCCTCCTTCCTCTTGATTTCTGGCTGCAGCACACTTCCATCCAATGAATTCCTAAGCAGTGGAGTAAAAAGCTGGACCATCTCTGCTGCCCCCCCCATCACTTTTCTCGTTTCACTCTCGTTCTCCCTCTTTCTCTCTCTCTCTCTCTCTCTCTCTCACACACTCTCACGCACATACACACTCTTTGTCTCTCTCTCTCTCTATCTCTCTCTCCCCGGGACACAGTGACCCACTTTCAGTTCCTTCTTCCCTCTGTAACGGAGCGGAGTGTGTGTGTGTGCTGAAGTTAAATAACGGCTGAACTTGCAGGTCTGTTGCCCTACCAGGCCTCTCCCCTTCTTCGGCTCTCCACTCAGCCGCCCTGTCCATCGTCCAGGCTGTGCCCAGGAAAGCAGCCTCCTTTGGAGGGAGAAGAAGGGAGGTTGGTGGGTCAGTACAATAAGATCCCTGCTTCTCTGTCTGCTGTTCCTCTCCTCTGCGTTTAAGGAATGCTGCCGCGGCACGCTAACTTTAATGAAAGGATCTGCTCATTGAAATGCAGACAGCAGAACTTTAGGAAAGTTTGAGTGACCGCAGGCAACAAATTTGGAAAATGTTGGATTTTCCAAGCCACTGGTGCAACACAAAGTCCATCCAGGAAGAATAGATGTTGGTCAGGAATTGTAGAGAGATCTCCATTCGTTCTTTTTCACTGCAGATGTGCACAGCTGCACTTGTGGGCTGTGGAAACACAATCGCAAGGCACGCCAAGGGCTGTGGCTGCCTCGCATTCTCTCTCAATCACACTCTCACTCTTTCCTCAATATTTAACGCTCTCTCTCTCTCTCCCTCTATCTCTCTCTCTCTCTCTCTCGCTCTCTCCCTCTCTCTTCTTCTCTCTCCCTCTCTCTCCTCTCCCTCTCTCTCCATCACTCTCTCTCTCTCCCTCCCTCTCCCTCTCTCTCTCTGTCTCACACACACACTCCGTCCTCTCTTTTTCTGCCTACCCCTTTCCCCCTCTCTGTCAACTCACATGTATTTCCTCCCTCCCTTTCCTTCCTTCCCTTGCTAACTCTTCATCTCCCTCCTGTACTTTTTCATAACAATATCACGCTCTTGTTTAGTTACCTGAATCGTAATTGTTAAGTCTCTTTCTATTCTCCCTTCTCATCTCTCTCCCTCCTTCTCTCTCTCCCTACTTCCTCCCTCCTCTTTCTCTATCCCTCTCTCTCTCACCCATTCTTCCTTTCTCTCTATCCTTCTTTCTACCTCTATCCTTCTTTCACTGAGGGATGAGAGAGTCTGACTCTGGCAGTCAGAAGGTCCGTGGTGGGTTCTCTCTCCCTCTCTCTCTCTCTCTCTCTCTCTCTCTATCTCTCCCTCTCTGTCTCCCCCCCCCCCTCTCTCTCTCTCTCTCTCTCTCTCTCTCTCTCTCTCTCTCTCTCTCTCTCTCTCTCTCCCTTTCTCTCTCCCCTCTCTCTATCCCTCTCTCTCTATCCCTCTCTCTCTCTCCCTCTTTTCCTCCTCCCTCCCTCTCTCTGAGAGAGTCTAAATGTGGCAGTCAGAAGGGCCCTGGTGGGTTCTCTCCCTCTCTCTGAGAGAGTCTAACTGTGGCAGTCAGATGGGCCCTGGTGGGTTCTCTCCCTCTCTCTGAGAGAATCTAACTGTGGCAGTCAGAAGGGCCCTGGTGGGTTCTCTCCCTCTCTCTGAGAGAGTCTAACTGTGGCAGTCAGAAGGGCCCTGGTGGGTTCTCTCCCTCTCTCTGAGAGAGTCTAACTGTGGCAGTCAGAAGGGCCCTGGTGTCACGTCCTGACCATAGTAAGTTGTTATTTTCTATGGTAGAGTAGGTCAGGGCGTGACAGGGGGTATTTGTCTATGTTTTGTATTTCTATGTTCAGTTTCTTAGGGTGTGCCAGCCCTAAGCTCCAGACCTCCAGTGCGCCTCCACGGCCCAGTATACCCTGTGCCTGCTCTGCGCACCCAGTCTCCTGTGCGTCTCCCCAGTCCGGTGAGACTGGTTCCAGCTCCACGTAGGAAGCCTCCAGTGATGATCAATGGTCCAAAGCCTCCAGTGATAATCCATGGCACGAAGCCTCCAGTGATGATCCATGGCCCGGAGCCTGTAGGGGTGATCCATGGCACGAAGCCTCCAGTGATGATCCATGGCCCGGAGCCTGTAGGGATAATCCATGGCACGAAGCCTCCAGTGATGATCCATGGCCCGGAGCCTCCAGTGATAGTCCATGGCACAAAGCCTCCAGTGATGATCCATGGCCCGGAGCCTCCAGTGATGGTCCATGGCACAAAGCCTCCAGTGATGATCCATGGCGTGGAACCTGTAGTGATGATCCATGGCCCGGAGCCTGCAGCGACGGTTCCCAGTCCGGAACCTACAGAGACGCTCTCCAGTCCGGAGCCTCCAGCGACGCTCTCCAGTCCGGAGCCTCCAGCGACGTTCCACAGTCCGGAGCCTCCAGCGACGCTCCCCAGTCCGGAGTCTTCAGCGACGTTCCACAGTTCGGAGTGTTCAGCGACGCTCCGCAGCCCGGAGTCTTCAGCGACGCTCCGCAGCCCGGAGTCTTCAGCGACGCTCCGCAGCCCGGAGTCTTCAGCGACGCTCCACAGCCCGGAGTCTTTAGCAGCGGCCCGCAGCCCCGAACCTCCAGCGAAGATCTACAGTCCAGTGGTACAGAAGCAGAGGGATCAGCGGGTGGAGCGGGGATTACGCCCCGGACACAAGCCGCCTCCTCCACGGGGGGATGCGCTGGATAAGAAGGTTCTGGGTACTGCACCTGAGCCGCCATAGACATTAGTCACCCACCCTACCCTCCCTTTGTGTTTTTTTGGGGGGGGGGGAGGGGGGGGGGGGGTGTTTGGGGGGTTTTTGTTGTTTTGTTGTTTTGTGTGTGTGTAAGTTGTTATTTTCTATGGTAGAGTAGGTCAGGGCGTGACAGGGGGTGTTTGTCTATGTTTTGTATTTCTATGTTCAGTTTCTAGTTTTGTATTTCTATGTTGGTTTTGTTTAGTATGATCTCCAATTAGAGGCAGCTGGTCGTCATTGTCTCTAATTGGAGCTCATATTTAAGCTGATGTTTGTCCCACCTGTTTTTGTGGGTGATTATTTGTGAGTAGTGTTTGTTTCTCCTCTGCGTCACGGTTTGTTGTTTTGTAAATTTCAGTTATTTGATGTATTGCATAGTTTCACGGATTAAATAAATATGTGGAACGAACACACGCTGCACTTTGGTCCGCTCCTTTTGACAGCCGTGACACCTGGTGGGTTCTCTTCCTCTCTCTGAGAGAGTCTAACTGTGGCAGTCAGAAGGGCCCTGGTGGGTTCTCTCCCTCTCTCTGAGAGAGTCTAACTGTGGCAGTCAGAAGGGCCCTGGTGGTTTTAAAGACGTCCAGTAGAATGTAGGCCATCAGCCGGTACTGAGTTACCAATGAGAAACAGCTGTGCTGCCGTTCCGCCATTCACTCATTGGTTCCTTAGCTGGCTGGCTGTCTAGTGGGGCCAGCCATCCCAGTTCTGAGATAACTCTTTATTGTTAGCAATAGCACTCACACACACACACATGCAAGCAAGAACTTACACATATGCACACACACACACATCACACAAACTCCTCCCCTTGTTCCCAAAAACCTCTCCACTCTACAGATGTATGATGTATGATCTTAATTTGAACCAGTTTGCTACAACAGGAAAATAATCCTGCAGCAGAAAATGTGAATTATTATGTGGATTTTAAATAATGGAAGGGTTTTATGTAGGGGTCGATGCAGTTTTCGTTAATGGAAATCAATCGATCATATTTATTTATAAAGCCCTTCTTACGTCAGTTGATGTCACAAAGTGCTGTACAGAAACCCAGCCTAAAACCCAAAACAGCAAGCAATGAATGTGTAGAAGCACGGTGGCTAGGAAAAACTCCCTAGAAAGGCCAGAACCTAGGAAGAAACCTAGAGAGGAACCAGGATATGAGGGGTGGCCAGTCCTCTTCTCGCTGTGCCGGGTGGAGTTTATAACAGAACATGGCCAAGATGTTCAAATGTTCATAGATGACCAGCAGGGTCAAATAATAATAATCACAGTGGTTGTCGAGGGTGCAACAGGTCAGCACCTCAGGAGTAAATGTCAGTTGGCTTTTCATAGCCGATCATTCTAGAGACAGCTCCTGCTGAAAACAGCAGGTCTGGGACAGGTAGCAGGCAGAACAGTTGAAACTGGAGCAGCAGCACGGCCAGGTGGGCTGGGGACAGCAAGGAGTCATCAGGCCAGGTAGTCTGAGGCATAGTCCTAGGGCTCAGGTCCTCCGAAAGAAAGAAAGAAAGAAAGAAAGAGAGAAAGAAAAAGAGAGAAAATGAGAGAGAATTAGAGAGAGCATACATAAATTCACACAGGACACCGGATAAGACAGGAGAAATACTCCAGATATAACAGACTGCCCTAGCCCCCCGACACATGAACTACTGCAGCATAAATACTGGAGGCTGAGACCGGAGGGGTTGGGAGACACTGTGGCCCCATCCGACAATACCCCCGGACAGGGCCAAACAGGCAGGATATAACCACACCCACTTTGCCAAAGCACAGTCCCCACTCCACTAAATCAAGTCTGAAATGTTATGGTGGATATTACAACATTAGAAGACTTTTTAAACCTCAAAAACACCACAATCTTGCATTTCCTGCTTTGCAGGAAAATCCCTGCAACAACAGGATGATCAAATTAAGATACGGCATCTGTACTCCACTCCACTCTACAAAAAGTGATGAATAAGGGAATAGCATGAGTTCTGTGGTCAGCTGTTTACCCAGCGTTGTGCGTTGTCTAGGGTCTCGATTCTTAATAAAGATATGCTACGATTCGTAAACTCGCTCGACCTGAGACAATCCCACTGGGTCTGGTGCAAGCGGTGAAGAAAAGCGTAGCTAGTGTTTTTATTTTCTTTCTTCCCTCCTTCTCCCTTGCTGTTTACTGTATGTGTCTGTTTCTCTTTCCCTCTTTAATAACACCCCAGGAGGTTCATTGCTTTTACACAGCCGTAAGACTGAAGTAGACTCAAATAAAATGTGCCATTTTTATCTGCGGTTGTGTTATTGTTTTAGAATGAAAACATTGCTCTACCTCAGCACGTGTTTCCCTCCTGCGGCTCCGAACACACCTCAGTGTTTGGTGTGTCTTTACTAATGAACGCCTGAGCTGAGTGTGTGTGAGGAGAGTGTGAGAGGTTTCAAAGCTCCTGAAGGTCACACACACCAATACTAGCATGTCTGGATTAGCCTTGGTTGCCCCCCCCCCCCCCCACCCACACACACACACACACACACACACACACACACACACACACACACACACACACACAAACACATACACATATGTCACAGACGTGTACACACATATATACACAGGCACAAAGGCATGCACAGAAACACACACACTCACACACACACTCACACTCACACAAACGAACGCACGCTCCCACCTGGGCGCAATTACCTGTGTGTTTGGACTGGAGGGGGAGAGCGGAGAAAAGGAGGAGGGGAAGAGAGGGGAAGAGAGGGGAAGAGGGAGAGAGGGAGAGAGGTGAAGAGGAGAAGAGGGAGAGAGGGGAAGAGGGCGAGAGGGGAAGAGAGGGGAAGAGAGAGGAAGAGGGAGAGAGGGGAAGAGGGCGAGAGGGGAAGAGAGGGGAAGAGAGAGGAAGAGGGAGAGAGGGGAAGAGGGCGAGAGGGGAAGAGAGGGGAAGAGAGGGGAAGAGAGGGGAAGAGGGAGAGAGGGAGAGAGGTGAAGAGGAGAAGAGGGAGAGAGGGGAAGAGGGCGAGAGGGGAAGAGAGGGGAAGAGGGAGAGAGGGGAAGAGGGCGAGAGGGGAAGAGAGGGGAAGAGAGAGGAAGAGGGAGAGAGGGGAAGAGGGCGAGAGGGGAAGAGAGGGGAAGAGAGAGGAAGAGGGAGAGAGGGGAAGAGGGCGAGAGGGGAAGAGGGAGAGAGGGGAAGAGGGGTAGTGCGAGTGAGGGGAAGAGAGGGGAAGAAGGAGAGAGGGTAAGAGAGGGGGACGGGGTAGATGGGGAGAGGGGGAGAAGGGGAGAGGGCAGCTCAGATAGCAGGACAGGGGCCCCATTTCTAGAACTGTAAGGATTCAGCAAGCATGCACAGACAAACGCAGTCTGTCCCACACACACATGCTCAGCAACTTCCTCGTATCTTTAACACTCATAATCCTATTCAGAGCTACGTATATACTGCTTTGATCCTATGTGAATGCATCACATTAACACAAAGAGACCTCTACAGACGTGTTGTCACGATGTCTTTGTCTCAGTGTTTCTGCTGGTGCATCAGGTGAGAAGAGTTTCCTAGACAGTGGAACAGTGGAAAACAAACAGGGGGAGGGGTGGACAGACAGCTCATCAGGGTCCAGACTTCCAACACAACATAAAAGCCCTTCTGTACTTTGCAGCTGTGTGTCGAAAATACCACACTATAAATGGTCCAGCTAAAACACACACACGGTCACGTACGCACACACACCCACACATACACACACACACACCCACACATACACACACATATACACACACACATACACAGTACACACACACGTATGCATGCACAGACAGACACACACACACACACACACACACACACAGACAAACACACACGCGTCACGTGCATCCGGGCGCCCCCCTAGGGACTCCAGTAATGACAGGGATGTTGTGTGGTATTTGGGACGGCCCCTTGATGACTTAGCAGCTAGTTGATGAAAATGTCCAGCCAGACGTTTGAGTAACGCAGGGCGAATGGCGTAAACATTCAACACACACACCAGACACACACACCACACACACACCTGACGCCCAAAACACAGGCAGATGGTGGTAAACACACACACAGCACATTCTGTCCGTGGCCTACTCACATAAGCATGCTCACACACACACACACACACACACACACACACACACACACACACACACATTTTTTACCTGTAACACTCATAAACCATAAAACTGAAAGTCATATGTGTATCTGTTGCTTAATTCACTGAACAGTCCATTAGTATGTAAATAGTAGGGGGCAGTCAGGTTAATATACAAGGGGTGTGTGTATGCAAATCACAGCATCTCCACATTGGGTCAAAAGAACCGGGCCTCGATTCAGAAAACGTCTCAGAGTGCTGATCTAGGATCAGTTTAGCCTTTCAGATCATAATGAATATGATTATATGGACAAGGGGGACCTGATCTTAGATCAACACTCCTACTCTATGAATACGGTCCAACATATGTAAAAAAATAAAAATAATCAGAAAGGCCTGAGTGTTTGTATTGATTCCAGGTGACTGAGAGCCACGGGGCTCTAACAGTTCATTCATCCGTCATCAGAGGAGAGCCATAATGGTGGGTGGTCCCCCCAGGCTACCCTCTCTGCTCCCCACTGCACACCCACCCACACTAGTCATCGGGATAGGCCTGGTTTACATATTTATAGGGAGGATGTTTGTTGTCAGAGAACTCACTGTTTGGGTCTGTAAATTGGCTTAGGTTTAGCAGTTGCCATGGCCACGGGTTTGGTCGTTTTATTTGAGTCTGGGGGCACCGGTCGTCCGCCCCCACACACATACCCCCGCCCCCTGTGGATGGTCCTTGTTTTTCCACCCCTGCATGGGTTTGCTGTAAAATGTGTGTGTGTGTGTGTGTGTGTGTGTATATGTCTTTACATGGGTGTTTATAACTCTGTGTGTGTGTGTGTGTGTGTGTGTGTGTGTGTGTGTGTGTGTGTGTGTGTGTGTGTGTGTGTGTGTGTGTGTGTGTGTGTGTGTGTGTGTGTGTGTGTGTGTGTGTGTGTGTGTATCTTCCTGTCCTGTCTAGCCAGCGCCTCTATACAACTAAATGAGACATAACACTTTACAGACCTAAACACAAAGCACAGGGGATGTCACAGTCACAGTCACTATGACAGGACAGGACACACACACACACACACACACGGCAGGACAGGACACACACACATACACGGCAGGACAGGACACACACACACGGCAGGACAGGGAAGGCAGGAAAGGTCCAGATACACCAACCTTACAGGGGGATATGGAACATAGAGCAGCATCCGTCAGGCCTTAAATATACATCCCAGTCCTCTGTTAAATAATGTCACTTCTTTTGTCTGTCGTGTCTGCAGGACTGGACAACATCTCAGATTCTCCAGTCCTCTTGGTCGACTGTTTTTTGGGGTGGATTTAGAGGAGCTACAACAAGAGCCATAGGTTTCTACATGGTTTCTACATGGTTTCTACAAGGTTTCTACATGGTTTCTACATGGTTTCTACAAGGTTTCTACATGGTTTCTACATGGTTTCTACAAGGTTTCTACATGGTTTCTACAAGGTTTCTACAAGGTTTCTATATGGTTTCTACAAGGTTTCTACATGGTTTCTACAAGGTTTCTACATGGTTTCTACAAGGTTTCTACAAGGTTTCTACATGGTTTCTACAAGGTTTCTACAAGGTTTCTACATGTTTTCTACAAGGTTTTTACATTTTTTCTACAAGGTTTCTACATGGTTTCTACATGGTTTCTACAAGGTTTCTACATGGTTTCTACATGGTTTCTACAAGGTTTCTACATGGTTTCTACAAGGTTTCTACATGGTTTCTACATGGTTTCTACAAGGTTTCTACAAGGTTTCTACATGGTTTCTACATGGTTTCTACAAGGTTTCTACATGGTTTCTACAAGGTTTCTACATGGTTTCTACATGGTTTCTACAAGGTTTCTACATGGTTTCTACAAGGTTTCTACAAGGTTTCTACATGGTTTCTACAAGGTTTCTACATGGGCCTTCAGTTAAATGAACTAGAGTTAAACATCTGGTGTCTGTCCCCTCTGCAGGACTGGACAACATTTGCCAGCCCTCTCGGTCCGCTCATGCATCCCTAAATACCGCTGGAGGTCCTGGAGGTCCTGGAGGTACGTGGAGAACATATGCTTCAGAAACATGGTGTCGTCATGTGTGCCCGGTTATGGTGGAGGGGTGGGCTGGGGCTACTTGAATCCCTCACGGTTACACGCACACATATACTTTCACATAGGTACACAAACACACACAAACACACACACAACCACAGAGTGGCCAAACCAGGAAACTGTCACCCAGGGGTCTGGAGGAGGGCCAGGTGGAACAGCACCTGACACAGCTTGCCTCCATCTCAACAGAAGCCTCCCTGGTCTATGTAAGGTGTCCATGTACGTCACTGGAGAGCCTGCCGCTGGTACCGCTACTGGTGCAGCAGGGGCTCAGGAACTGAACACAGACTGAAATATCACTGTCACTCTATGGCAGCCAGGGTTTACCCATGTAGGTCTAATTCCCCTTCTACCTCTGTGGTGTGAACAGCCGTGGGCTCCGTGGGTTTGGCTGCAGTGTGCTGGGTGTGGGGAGGGGGAGAGGGGGACACAGATGGGAGAGGTGGGGGGGAGGCGACCAGGAGGAGAGGTAGAGGGCAGAGCCAGATGCCCCTGGATCTGGAGAGGTTCCACACACTGCAGCAGGCAGGATGTCAGCCGGGCCCCCAGGGGCCACAGGAACTAACAGGACACTCGAGGTGGAGGAGACACACTTTAGTTTTTATTCGTTTCAAAGTCCCATTGAGGTCAAGTTGTAGAAACACACCAAGCAGTCTTCTAATATTCTCAATCTGTCACGTAAGGGTTACAAGGTACAGAATATCTAGAGTCCCAGAGATATACATCAACTACATGAACTATATATGTGAACATATATTGTGGTAGTGTGTATGGCTAACATGGAAAACCTCTGGACAGATGAAGCTGTTCTGTTAGTGCACATCTGACACCCCAAAACTGACTGAGCTAATAGGTCTTTATAATCCTATATTCACTCTCACACACACACACACACTCACACACAGACGCATACACAGACGCATACACACACAACAGCAATGGTAATGTCCCAGCCTCTGTCATGTCAGTGTTTTTATCAGTGTGTTGCAGCCTACCTTGCAGACACAGAGAGAGAAGATATGTCAGGGCTGTTATTAGCTTGACATCACAGCCCTGCCACATCAAGCTGTGTGTGTGTGTGTGTGTGTGTGTGTGTGTGTGTGTGTGTGTGTGTGTGTGTGTGTGTGTGTGTGTGTGTGTGTGTGTGTGTGTGTGTGTGTGTGTGTGTGTGTGTGTGTGTGTGTGTGTGTGTGTGTGTGTGGGAAGACCTGTTTGTCATCTTCGTGATACCAGTGTCGGGCTGAAAGAGAGCCCACAGACTTCTGAGGTTTGAAAGCAGAGCGGCATCAAAGGTCGTCTGCCTCATCACAGATATTCTCCCAGCATTCTCAGGCTCAGAGAGAACTTTCAGTACGAGCCACACATGCTCCCAACTCTGCAGCAAGAGCCGTCCTGAAATCATACATTTTATCCAAGCTAAACACGTCTAGCAAATTATCCTCAGGGGGCTTAGACAGACACAGACAAACAAGCATTCCATATTTTTGTCTGTTAATCACAAATAAAAGAAACACAGTAAAACACACTAGACTTGTGATCACTTCAAAGTGTTTCTGTGGTGGATGTTCACGTGGGTGGAAGTAACACAGCTATTGCATGCGATCTCCTGTTCAGTTCAGTTCCCATTAGCTGATGACTGGATCTTTCTTTCCTCTTCAACTACCTGTTAGTGCGTCAGATACACACTCTGCCGCACCCTCCCAGGGTTCCTTTCCAGTTAGTTACACCAAGCAGTCCTTTTTTGGGAAGATCACCAGTCATGGCACACAGGATGTGTAGGAAGCGCTTTTAACCACAGTGGGGGGAGGGTGGGGTGACGACATCGGGCATGTTCTGTCATTTCGTGCTAAGACGTTTGTGTTATTGTATAGCTATGCAATCAAGGGGGTGTCTTGCATGGCGACAGAGAGACAGACAGAGACAGACAGTGGATGGGGAGACTTGAAACTGCAGGTGTGTAGTTTGTCTTGTGAGAGAACAGAAGGTTGGCAGGGACCTCTGGAAGCACATGGGGAAATCTAGAAGTCACACACACACACACACACACACACACACACACACACACACACACACACACACACACACACACACACACACACACACACACACACACACACACACACACACACACACACGCACCAACACACACTCACACACATACACACACTCACTCACAGTCACGGGATGCAATTAGCCCAGTGAGCATGAGATCAGGGCAAGAGAGCAATCTAACGGTTATTCCAAGTCAGGATGAGGAGGCCGTTGTTGTAATAGCAGCTAGAACACTCTCATACCACTACATGGTGACTGAACAGTGGGACATAGGACAAATGCAGGCCCAATACAGATGTAGGATCTTAAATTGAGCCAGAAAAGAATCCTGCAGCAACAGGAAATGTGAGTTATTATGTGGATTATAATTCATGGACATTTTTGTAGGTATTGGTACATTTTTCATAAGGGAAAATCATGTCGGAAATTTCAAAGTGGAAATTACAAACTTCAGAAGCCGTTTTGAACCTCAAATACAGTATATGTTTTAACATTTCCTGCATTGCAGGAAAGTTCTCCTGCAACATGGTGATCAAATAAAGATCCTACATCTGTACGTGGTCGGCCAGTAGGCCGCAGAGATATGTGTGACTTGTGTACTAACTTTCTAGTGTTTTCCATAATGCATGTATGATGGTGTGTTGTGTTTGTGTATTTGTATGCTGGGTTCACAAAGTGAATAAAGTATACTGTATGGTACACTGGGTTGAACAAACAGAACCCTGATAGTTCATCTGGCTTGATAACGGGATTTAATGCTGGGCTATATGATCATGGTCTTAGAGGCTTGAATCGCAATCGACTTAAAAATCCACAGAGCTTGTGTGGCTCTGGCTTGAGATGTGCTGTGAAAAATGTCCCTTTTTTTTTTACAACCGCCCCCAACAATAATCTGATACATAGTCTGTTTATGGAAAACGCAGAATGTGTCTGTGGACTCTTGCCCTTTTTACAGATACACTGGAGTGTAGCAGCTGGATTAGCAGACATAATCCTGATTATTACATGGAGAACCTAAGTGCTGTGGTGGGCCGGACTATTGCGTGTGTGTGTACTATCTAGCAAACAGGAAGTAGGAGAGGCGACAACATCAATCAACTGTTAACAACAGACAAACCGTTCCGAGGCTGCTACCCTTCCTCATCTCTCATCACTGCTTTCAATTCTTCACTGACCGTGTCCAGAGCAATGTGAGGCGCTCTGTCATGTGCTGTACAACCACAACAGAGCTGATAGCCTGCCGTTGTCAGACGGGTAAACATACACTCTTACAAAGCTGCATTGTCTACACTCTCAGAAAAAAAGGTTTCCCGAAAGGGTTCTTCGGCTGTCCCCAAAGGAGAACCCTTTTAGGTTTCAGGTAGAACCCTTTTTTGTTCCAGGTAGAACCCTTTTGGGTTCCATGTACAACCCCCTCTGTGGAAAGGGAACCCAAAAGAGTTCTACCCATAAGCAAAAAGGGTTTTTCAATGGGCTATCCTATGGACACAGCTGAATAACCCTTTTACGTTCTAGATAGCACCGTAGAGTCATCTTGTCTAAGAGGATCCCTATTGAATTAGCCTTATCCCAGATCTGTTTGCGATGTCTTGCCAACTTCTTGGCACTCATGAGGCAGAAGTTCGAGAGGGGTGACTCAGACTACACAGTAAGGCTGCAGAATTGATTGAATTTTTATCGAAATTGCAATATTGACATGTGCAATATCCATATTGCGAGAAGCTGCAAAAAAATGTAAACGCCATGAATGTAACATTCAAACGTAATAAAGGTCCACTGGGAATCTCTTACCAACACTTTGGTTCCTACCCTGTCATTACAACTTGTACTGTACCTGGCTTTTTCATTAGTTGTCATGTCAAACATCACCAACCATAGGATCAGAATACAAATTTTATTTGTATGACCCCGAGTGTTTTGATCTAAATCCCAAGTAAAATCGCAATTAGATTATTTGCCTATATGGTGCAGCCCTACATCCCAGGGTTACTGTAAACACACCGGAGGGGCATCAAGTTCAACAGGCAACTTGGGAAATGCTACAATTTGCATATTAGATTGAATAAATAGACAGCGAATCCCTAAAGCGGAGCAACCGCGGTCCTCTGTCCCAGACTTTGGCATCCTGGCACTGCTCCAGCCCAGTGATTGTGCTCGGCTCCAGCGCTGCACCCCATTTAATGCAGAAAACACTTTTATGAGCAACTAACACGACTGTAAATGCTGTGAGACTGAGGTCTCCCTTGTGTCGAGAACCACAAATAGCTCCCAGCACACACACACACACACACACACACACACACACACACACACACACACACACACACACACACACACACACACACATTGAAAGAACGTAGTTAGTTATGTGCCGAGCATTGATTGGAGGATTATCTCTTTACGAAGAAGTGTTCTCTCCATTGCAGGAATTGCAAGACCAACATAATCTCATTAGAACATGTCAAAAATAGTGTCATAAAACAGTGTCTGTGATATGTCTGACAAGATACATGTTGCTGATATACTTAAAGGAGTCATCTGCAATCTGCAGCACAAGCAATAAAAAAGTGGTCACCCCGCCACTGATTTACAAACAATGGCGTATCAAATTAAAATGTCAAATGTCAAATGTCAAAATCAAATCTTATTGGTCCCGTACACATATATAGCAGGTGTTATTGCGGGCCTAGCGAAATGCTTGTATGACAGTTGAACTAAGCTCATGAGGCCTTTATCATTTAGATTCTTCATGAATCAATGGGCATGTATTAATCATTTGAAAGTCTTAAAATGGATGCAGCAATCACATATTGCCCCTTTAACAATAATTTTGTTTTTGTTTTTACCCTCTCAAACAGTGACTGAAAGATTAACGCTAGGCTAAGCATTTTTGAGGTTTAATTCGATGCAACTTCACATGGTGTTTTATGGTTTTATGACAATGGATAAAAACATAAAAATGGCGATGAATGACAGCTAATTATAGAGGCAAATGGTGCACTTTTCACCTTCCTCCCGTGACCATAAAAAAATAAAAATGAAGCCTTGGTTTCGCTGATACTAAACTCTGCACTGTGCTCACATACACACACACACACGATTTCTCTTGGAGGAGCTCGCTGGTTTCGTTGCCCAGGCATTGGTGAGCCATCCATAAAAATCTGATCCCCAAAACAAATGATCCTTCCACAGCAACACTAGTGATCAAGAGGAGAAGGAAAGATCAGAGGAGATTAGAAGTGCTAGTGCTGTAGCAGCCTCTCCTCAGAGAGAGCCAGAAGTTACATTATGGCCAGGCTGCACGGAGAAAAGCAGAAGCGGTGCTATTTGGAAACAAAAAAGCTAAGTGTCAACCTAGGATCCACATTTGCACAAAGATATTAGATATCTACTGATACACATGGGAAAACGCAGGCCTAGATAGTATTATAGTATAGGTGGACACAAGTGGACAGTCACAAAAAACACAAGCCCACTTTCATAACCTGTACAATGCAGCATAAAATAAACACAAACATAGGGGAATTTATCTCAGTCCAAACAACCATTTCCCTGTGTTGTGTTGTTGATATTCCCTCTCTCAGGAGAGGTGTTCTGGGTCACTGCTCTGGTTCCAGTCACTGATGGTGATGGCCCATGGCGCTTTGCATGAGGTCTGACTGAGGTTGGGACTGAGGATGAGGCTGGGGCTGGGGCTGAGGCTGAGGCATGGATGGCTGGTTATATGAAGTGGAGACAATATTGGAGATAAAGTGGAGATAATATTGGAGATAAAGTGGAGATACTATTTCTGTATGATTAACTGACACGTTAGAGCATTCCGTTAGAGCATCCAGACAAAAACGAAGAATAAAAACACTTTTTTTAGGGTAAATGTATCACCACAATGGTAGCATTACACACAATGTTATACACAATGTTGCCTCAAAACACGTATTATTTGAAGCACTTTCTATTTAGCTGTATGTACTGTAGGCCTTAGTCAGGTTGGCCACAGTACAGAAAAACACATTTTAGTCTCAGTAGGCTATGTGAATAACGGCTGTATTTGGTGTTGATCGCGGTAATTATTTGCAAACTTAACCAAAATTTAACAGAGGATTAACACTGATATCCACAGTACAGAATACAGCTGTATAGGCACTTTACAGAACCAGATGTTACTGTAGCTTACTCAGCAAGTTAATATTGCAGTCTGATTCACTTAGGGATGTGTTCCAAGTGGCACCATATTACCTACACTTTTGACCAGATCCCACTGGGCTACCCATAGGGCTCTGGCTAAACGTAGTGCACTAAATAGGGAATCGGGTGCCATTTGGGATGCACAGGACTATGTGTGTAGCATCATACCTCATTTGGCACCATTGCCCATGACAAAAAGGTATAACCTATTTAGCTTTTCTCAAATCATGACTTTTAAAGCGAAAGTTTGGATTTTGGCAATGAAGCCCTTTATCTCCTTCCCCAGAGTCAGATGAACTTGTGGATACCATTGTATCTCTGCGTCCAGTATGAAGTTAGAGGTAGTTTCTCAAGCCAGTGCTAACTAGTGTTAGCGCTAGCGAAGTGCAAAGACTGGAAGTATTTGGGTACAGCTAGCAGTCTTTGTGCTAAACTAGGTAGCATTGGTTCTTCGAAGCTACCTCTAACTTCCTTGGCAATTAAATAAAGGGCTTCATTGCCAAAATCCCAAACTATCAGTTAAACCTCTGTTATGTATCTAGGATTGAGGCCATGCATAATACACTTATCTGTCACGTCCTGACCATAGAAAGCTGTCAGGGCGTGAATGGGGGGTTTTCTAGTTTAGTTTTTCTATGTTGTTATGTTCTAGTTTTGTATTTCTATGTTGGGTTTTGTTTGGGATGATCTCCAATTAGAGGCAGCTGGCCATCATTGTCTCTAATTGGAGATCATACTTAAGTAGGTGTTTTCCCACCTGGGTTTGTGGGAGATTGTTTTTGTTTTTGAGTTAGTGTATGTTTCAACTCTGCGTCACGGTTTGTTGTTTTTTCATTCCTTAGTTTATGTGTATGTATTGCATAGTTTCACAGTGAAAATAAAATGTGGAATGACACACACGCTGCACTTTGGTCCGCTCCTTCCTACGACAACCGTCACATTATCGCATTTATCTTTAGCCAGCATGGAAAATACTGGGTTCAATCCATAGGGCTTGAAGAGGCCAATAATTTCACCTGGGACTCCAAGCAAGGTCAAGCCCTTCGTAATCTCTGTCACTGATAAAGGACGCACACACCACATACACACTGATAACAGACGCAGACGTACAGAGTTCAGTTCAGTTCAGTTCAGTGGAACAGCAGCTCAGTGAGTGAAGTCAGTACTGCATCGTGGGACCGCCTACAAGGATTTTAAAAAGTGCACCCATTGCAAAAATCTATCATTTCCACATAAATCGGCCTAATGAGGATGTGATGATCGTCAGGACTGAGGAAGTGTGGACGTAATAGAAGGTTTGTACGCCGGGCCTGCCTGGAAATGCAGTTGTAACAGTTGTTGTTGTGAAACAGACTGCAGCCTGGTCCCAGATCAGCTTGTGCTGTACAAATTGTTTGGCATGGCAACGACCATAGGAGTTGGCTACACAGCACAAACAGATCTGTGACCAGGCTACTATACGTGTATTTCGGCTATTACTACTACCATCTGCAATGATGGAACCAACTGCAGTATGTGGTATTGAAAGTATGAGTGGGTGGAGACAGTTGGGAGCGACATTATCAACTCAAATATCACACTGCATCATAGATGAGACTCGTCTTAGTTTCAAGTTGTATTACTTTCAGGTTCCTTGTCGACAATGCAACAACAATAAGAAATAATAACAGATAAGAATATGAACATAAAGTAAATAGCTGAGTAGAATAGAAGAAACATTTTAGCATAAGTATAATACAGGAAGGCACAATTAATAGTCCAATATTTATACGTGCATTTGAGATGGGGGGCAGTGTATAAACTGAGCAGTATAGTAATAGTCTGGAAGCAGCAGTTGTGATGTTTGTGTAACATGAATGTATACTGTGTGTGTGTGTGTGTGTGTGTGTGTGTGTGTGTGTGTGCGTGCGTGCGTGCGTGCGTGCGTGCGTGCGTGCGTGCGTGCGTGCGTGCGTGCGTGCGTGCCTGTGTCTGTGTCTGTGTCTGTGTGGGTGTGCTAAGGTGTGGAGAATCAGAGCAGGTGGTAGGTCCAATTCAAGTGTTCAGCAGACTGATAACTTGTAGATAGAAAATGTCTCTGAACCTGTTGGTATCAGACCTTATGCTCCAATACCATGTACCCGAAGGTAGGGGAGAGAACAGCTCGTGGCTGGGGTGTGTGGGGTCCTTGATGATGCTGCTGGCCTTCCTCAGGCACCGTTTTGAGTAGATGTCCTGGATGGGTGAGAGCATGGTCCCAGGGATGTACTGGGCGTCTTCACCACCCGCTGGAGGGCCTTGCAGTCGTGGATAGAGCAATGGATGGAGCAATTTCAGGCCGTGTTGCAACCGGTCAGGATGCTCTCGATGGTGCAGCGGTAGTATGTGGAGAGGACCCGGAGCTACATGCAGAACTTCTTCAGCCACCTTACGAAATAGAGATGCTCTTAGTGCCTGCTTGACAAGAGTGGTGTTGTTGGTCCATGACTAGTTCTCAGTGATGTGGACGCCGAGGAACTTAAAACTCGTGACTCTCTCTGCTGCAGTCCCGTTGATGTGGATCGGGGCATGATCACTCCTCTGCTTCCTGAAGTCAACAATCAACGTGTTTGTTTTGCTCACGTTGAGGGAGAGGTTGTTGTCATGACACCACAATGCCAGTTCACTTATCTCCTTCCTATAAGCTGACTCGTCGTTGTTGGTTATCAGGCCTACAACCGTGGTGTCGTCAGCAAACTTGATGAGGGAGTTGGTGTCGTGCAAATCCACACAGTCGTGGCTGAACAGGAAATAGCACACAGAAACACCACCTGCCTTTGGGTTAACACACACCGACCTACCAGTGTTTATATAGGCCTATAATATATCAATTGAAATATGAACATATATAATAAATGGTTTCATTAACACACATGCATGCACACACACACGCACGCACGCACGCACGCACGCACGCACGCACGCACACACACACACACACACACACACACACACACACACAGGGACAATGGAGAATTGGCTTGTTAATAATAGCGGTAGAAACATTCACAGAGGCAGAAGTGTACTGCAACAAACAAGTATCAGGAAACAATAAAAAAAAGGCATGCATATGAATTCAGCTAAACAAAGGGCAGGCCACTAGGGACAACTATTCTTGGAATTAAGTCCCCTGGTTTCAGTTGCAACTCAAGGTGATTCATTTAGATGGTTTCTATATTGTCTTTGATCTGTTTGGTAAAAGAGTGGTATTCAGTGATATTTGCAATATTCATTTAAACCATCAGTGTCATTAGATACACACAAACACACACACACACACACACACAAACACACACACCCAACCATAGCACATCTGGGGAATAATTCAAAATCCTGACAAACAGTCCTTTAGCTTAAAAATGATCAATAACTAGTTTATGTTGATCCCTACATGTTGCATCAGTCCAGTCTCACCCGTCTGTTGACATGAACTGTACACAGAGAGAGTCAGCATACGTATGGAGTGATTGTGCATACAGACATTTCTCTGATGTTTCAAACACAGCCAATGCTTTCTTGGTCACTAGAAGCATCTGGCAATCACTTTTATCATCTTTGTTTTTATCACTATCTTCCTGAGACCCTATATTACTTTCTCTTCCTTTCTTCTTCTCAGTACATTGCCCGGCTACACCTAAAGACTGAGCATTTTGGTGAGGTTTTAGATCAAGTTTATAACGCTGATTGCTTATCTTTACGTTTATCCTCGTTGATAATGTTGTCACGTAATAATGTCTTTGCCACTTCATTATCTCGGGTGTGTGTTCCTTTTGTGTTCTTTTATTTATCCACCACTGTGGTCTTATAGTGAGTGTGTGGGTGAGGTTGGTTGACTTTGGTAGCCAGCTGTAGCCTGGCAAAACCACCCTGAGCCATTGTGTCACCAGTGAGTGGAACATTCAGTCTGGTCTAACCAGGCTAAGCCAACTGGGCCATGTTTTACAGTCATCTGAAGACAGACTGACATATTGCCTATCATAAGGCTAGTGAGCTGAAAAATAATGATGTGCAATTACAATAAAACATAATAAAAGTTTACAAGATTACTATTAGGACATACAGGGCAACGTTTTACTGCCATAACTAGATTTGTATGTGATATAGCATGGTAATAATCATAAATATCACTTTATAACCAATTACTGTAAAATGCTTATAGTAACAGTGAGGTAAGTTTTGTTTAACAGTATGGCCTGGTTCTATGATGGTTACAACATAGCAGTGTGTTGTTGCCTTGAGGGACAGCAGCACAGCTAGGCCGACACACTGTGACCCTGCTGAGAGTGTGACCTCATCACCATAACAGACTACGGCAATGTGGAGAGGAAGCTATGGGCTTGTTGTGTGTAGTTTTTATTTTATCGTCTTGCTTTGCACCATTTTGGAGCAAAATGCACACTACCATAAAAAAAATTAATATTGTGTGTCCACAACAGAATTATATAATGACATTTAGCCAATTTATATTTACCCAAATTCTTGTTCAATATCTTTCTTCTACAATATCCACACAACCACCACCAACGTACATTTTCTGTTGATCTACCCTTCATGACACTTTAAGGTAAACACTGAGAAATGTCACCTGGAGAGTCATTTTGACACTCACTGACTGACATTGAGGGCTATTTCCATAAAATGTTGCAGTTGAGGGAATACTGGGCTATTTCCATAAAATGTTGCAGTTGAGGGAATACTGGGAAAATTACCCGTGGAAATGTGCAGACAGCTTGGTAAATACCCCCGGCACCAGGCATGCAGGCTCTCTCCTGAAGAAGGATTTGCAATACATTGTTCTTAATAATGGTCATGTATCTCATTCTAAAATGGTTAATTTTATAAAAAATGTATCTTTAGTATTTCATAATAATCCTGCCCCTTAGCCCCCCCCCCCCCCCTCTTAACTGCATCCTGTGGTTGCCAAATGCTATTATAAAAAAATCCCCCAAAGATGTTTGCTTTTACTTCAATCATGTGTAACTGCTGGATATTTAGCATGATAATAAAGTGTAAGTATAAAGTGTTAATATACCATTTTAAAAGTGAAAGTATCATATTTTATTAAAGTGAAAGTATCATTTTTTTTAGACAATGTCATGACAACATAATTGCAGTTTTCCTCTATTCTAAAGCACACCAGAGCTGAAACTTTTCTGAAATAAGTTGTCTAATTGAAGCAGTTGGCTCAACAAACACCAACGTGACTTCGAACACGATTCAAGATACACTTTTTGACTAAGAGCAAGCCCACTGGCAACCCAGACAACAGCCAAGTTCAACGTTCAAGAGGAAGGAAAAAGACACGCCCAAAAGTACCCCTCTGCCAATCAACTGCCAGTTATCTAGATATCCGACCAATGAACGATTACGGGGCTGGGTCACACGCGTTGTTGCTAGGGTATAGCTTCGACCTTGTTACTATCACTGTCAAGCCAATCACAAGGCAATTCGCAATGTATGAACGTGCTCCTGGTAAACCCGTCACTGAGCTTCCCTATTGGCCAAGGCACGTATTCAGGGACCGCCTATGTGGACGTTATTATTTTCTAATTGGCCAGAACAGCCGTCCTTTACTTCGCAGGTTTTTAGTTAGGTGCAGTTTATATGAATCTGGCTGGGAGTCCCAAAGACTCAGAACTGAACATAGACGTTCGTATCGACCTAACACAGTTTTAGTTTTTATTTCATTTTTGTCTCATATAATTTTTTTTTACATTAGCTGTACATTTGTGTATATAGATTTTATTTTATATTTTTATACAAGTCAACAAGATGGAACTTAATTCTCTTTTAATTCTCCTGGAGGCTGCAGAATACTTGGAAAGAAGAGACAGAGGTATTTCCCTGACAGAATGTCAAATGGCTTTGACTGGGTTAATGACCGTATTTAATGTTAGGAAAATGAAAACTGTTTATATTCTATCTTATGTGAAGTTGTGGACGTGCACTGCCATAGCGCAGCTATGATGTCACTTTATGAGCAATGAACATACTGTGCTGGTGCGGTGATGTTATTGCAGACCGACCGACCTAGATATAACTTGCATATAAACAAACTAGTCAACACATTAGGAAAAGTCTTTAAATATAACCTATTTGCATTTGTAGTTTTGCATTAGTATGACCAGTCAATGCTTATAACCTGTTTTATCTGATGGCTATAGCCTTGTTTAAAATTGGTTAAGATACAGTTTCTTATCAAAATACATGATGTATATCATGTTTATTATAAATGGTTATGTAGATAAACTCAATATTAGATTGTCCTGAATGTTGTGCTTTGCTCCAGCATTGTCAACGAGTTTATCTACGTAACCATAACCACTTTTATCAAATAACATGTTTTGCTTAGGCTACGTCATATATGGCATTGACAGTTCTATTATGTGATAGTCAGTTTATATCCCTTGTAACGTTTAATTTATTAGCCTACATGTGTAGATATTAACCCTGTTGTTTTTGTTTACTTTGTCAATAGAAGCAGAACATGGTTACGCGTCTGTTCTACCGTTCAATAGCGACTTTTCCCGAAAGAAAACGAAAGCTTCACCAATTTCAAGAAAAACTCAGAACAATAGGTAAATATACACATTTTTTCTATCGATATATCAATAGTTCAATCGATCTGTTTGTGTTTATTCGTCATTCATACAAACGCCATTTTTCTTTTCACTGTTTAGATGTCGTATAAACACTGCCACGCGTACAGCATCACTTTGGTGCTCACTTTCTTTTTCAACACCCATGCTTCATTCTGACATTAACCCCATTTTCTCCAATGCAGTAGCGCATTTATTTGAACATGCACACTTCTGCTGCATTTGCAACGTTTTGGAACTTGTATTATGTCACTCCCTCCCATGACCCATATGACACCGAGCGCGTCGTCATCTCGGTAGGCTACAGTACACGGCGTTCTGACATAGATAACACAAATATCATGTTAAATGTATCGATTCTCCTGTCGTGCTGAGCCTGCTTTGTACGGCTGTGCTTCAGGAGCATTTAACATTTTTGCAATTGATAAAAAGATTACACCACTTTTAAGAAATGTTTGTTGTTACTGCGCTAAATGTACTGTCCATTCTAGTTTTTTTATTGGTTGGTTGGCATATCATATGATAGGTCCTGTGCACTGCCCTCAAAACTCTTTTTTAGAAGCAGTCTCACGCTTTGATAATTAATTTTTCCTTCGTAAATTCAGCAAATTATTTTAATTTCCTTGTATGAAAAAAATATGCAGGATAGCAGCTAGTTCAAATTTGTAGGAATAACATCAACATATGAGATGTCATATGACCCCACCCTCACCAAAGAGGCTCATTTTATAAACCATATGTTGTGGGAGATATATAGGATCTGTCAGTGGCCTATATTTTCAAGTCTTGTGGTGCAGTCACAGTGTGTTTTCTTGGAGCAAAACAGTGGGGATGTGGCACACTCAGGTGGGTGTGGTGGCCAACTCAACTTAGCTCACACAGATGTCCACATAACACAGTGCCCCACAGACGCAGCCTTAGCAGACCCTGCCCCTGCCTGGGCGGAGGGCTCAGTTTACAGCTGGTCTGGCTGCAGCCTGAGTTTCTCTCTCTTTTCTGGTACCAGTTCATTGCTCTGCACACTACAGCTATTCTTTCTGGTACCAGTTCATTGCTCTGCAGACTACAGCAAGTCGTCAGTGCAACCCCATTTCTGCATTCAAATCAGTGGAAGTTAGTTGACACATGGAAACATGGTTTTTGATCATTTTATTTAGAAGCCCTCCATACATTTTTAGATTGAATGTATTAATATTGTAGTGCAATGTTATGCCTTTTACACGACACGTGACAGAGGCAAATCGGTATAATAGAAAGGAGAACCTTGGGGTGAGTTTCCCTGTTTACTTTGAAGCCCGAGGTTAAATCGGGACACAAACAGTAAATGCAACGGCCACTGTGTTGTAACCGATGTTCAGCAGTCCCCGGGCGTACATGCACACAATTATAACACTACATCCTTGAACATGTGCGTCCTCAAAACAACAAACGGATGCATAGAGCTCCTCATTTTGGTTTCACTGCGTTGCTACCAAACGAGGACATCCCAGGCCTTCATGTAATATGCATTTATAACCAGGCGACTGTTTTCATCCGTCCCCAAAATGGCGGCTGATGTAGGCCTTATTTACACACCAGTCCTGTCCCGACTCTAGTGATGATTTTTCAATCTTATACTGACAGTTTATATGACATTCAAAGTCATGTGTCTGTTGTTGCTGTATGAGGCAAGTCTGGTGTCGGACTGTGCCTCCCTGCCGGGCCTCTTTGGGCCTCTTTCACCCGTGCCTCGCTTAAGGAAACCATGGAGTGTCGCCTCGTGCTTTCCCTGTCCCCAATTTGCACATGTTTCAAATTTGAATAGGACTACTTCCTTATACAGGAGATAAAGCATTTCCTCTCCCGTGGCGTCGGATGGTGAAAAGGGCTTGTCAGCAGCGTCTGTAGGCCCGAGCCCCTCCCCCTTCCACTGAGCATGGCCAGTGAGAGGCCTAGGGGCAGCACACACAACACAGTGTTATGTGCAGATGGGTATCATCATTAGGCACCAAACGGAAGAAAACTGACTAAAACCAGGAGAGACTACCTGGACTTGTCCAGTCAAAAAGGCAAGTTGTTCATTGCAAAATGTTTTTCAAACGTTTTCGGTTGTGTGTCCTAGTGAACACCACCCTGGATACTATGACAATGGGTGACGGCGCACACAGGATAGGCTAGCATCAGCTCAAGCGTCTCATGCAGTGAGCAATGGGGCCTACGCAGATTCAGGTCATCTTCCCGTTCCCATCCCTCCACATCTGTGGGAACCACGGCTGAAGTCGCCAGTACAAGGGCACTTAAGAGGGATTGGCTGAAAAGAGTGGTGGACTCGACGGCAGGGGTCTTTGTGTTAGTGTCTTGGCTTGTTATTTCCTTGGCATCCTAGATGGTAGTTTCAGGGTATTATTGGGACAAGAACCAAGGGGTTTGTTTATAAAGATGAACTTCAGTGCTCTCATTCATTTCCATTGGCGGGTCGTCCTAATAGCCTTCCCAGCTCCCTGGCCTTAATGAGTATGCTGCAGGGTCTGCGCTGTAATGGAAAACTGTAAATTATACGGTAATTTGGGGTATCATCAACAGGAAAATATTTTAAACATTTTACTGCAGCATACTGTACATTATGGTGCATTGTGGGAAAATATTGTGGGCGGGGAAGTAATTGCTGTATTTGGAATGGTACTGTAAAACCTTTTGACCACTAGTGGGTGGCAGGTAGCCTAGTGGTTAGAGCATTGGGCCAGTGACAGAAAGGTCGCTAGTTTTAATATCGGAGCTGAAAAGGGGAAAAATATGTCGATGTGCCCTTGAGCACGCCTAAAAATATGTTAATGAGCCTGAAACAACAACATCATAGCATATAGTTTTTGTCAGATGCACCGGATAGGTGCAGTGAAATATGTTGTTTTACAGAGTCAGCCATAGTAGTACGATGCCCCTGGAGCAAATGAGGGTAGCATTTACTTTTTTACAGTATAATAAAGTCAATTTGATGGTATTGTCATTACACAGTACTTGCTTTGATACCATATTTATATTACTGTAGGTGCACTGTAATATGAAAGACAGAGTTGCCACCGAGCTGCCCGTAAGCTACTGTCAAATTCACAGTAACCCCTTTACAGTGTAGGACTGTTGACGTACACATACTGCTGTCCGGTCTAGTGTGTGTGCATGAGCGTGTGAGTGTGTGCGAGTGCGTGTGCGAGAGCGTGTGTGTATGTGTGTGTGTGTTTCTCCCTCTCACCATGGACGACCATTTTTGTCCTCCGTTGAGAGCTCTCTGACAGATTTCATACACACACACATCGAGGGAAGAGGATTTAGTTTTCCACACGATGACGAATGCAGAGCTTTGTACAATTTTTAAAAATAATAATATATCTATCTATCTGATAAACAGAAATGGAGGGGAGCGAGCGAAGGCCTTCTTCTTAGTATTTAGCCTTTTTTCTGAATTTCCATTGCATTGTCCCAGAATGCACAGGTTGTTAACCTTCCGGCTTATGTAAAATAAATGCTGTATAAGGCTGTATGCCTTATCTAATACCGGGAAATTTGTTTCACCATTTGTTACACAAGAGTGCTACAGCTCTCCCCTCTATTTTTGCATCCTTGCAGTGTTTGTTTGAGCGGCTGTTTTTACCTGACTGGCTCTCCTGGCTCTGCCTGGTGGTTTAGTCCAAGAGCACTTTGACGAGCTGAGTTGCAGTCAGACCACAAAGAGGGAAACTCTCTCTCTCTCTCTCTCTCTCTCTCTCTCTCTCTCTCTCTATATATATATATATATATATATATATATATATATATATATATATATATAATCACATTTTCCAAGCATCAGCCTCTTGAATCTCTCCAAGCCTGATTAGGCCTGCAGAGACGCTGTGTGTTATTTCCAACAAATACTAGATGAACATGCAGAAATAAACATGAAATTCCCAGGGGTCTGTAGCTAGTTTAGCTTATGAGACCTTGACACAATCAAGAACTCTATGACCCTGTTACGATATCCACACCAGCATGCCGCTTAGAATGAAGCAATGCATGTGGCCTGCAATTTAAGTAGAGTATGTTAGTAACATTGGAACTTATCCTACGTGTTCAAAGCTGCAGAGCCACACATATAACAGCAAAGGAAGGACAACTGGGAAAGGGCTTGGGGCTTTCATACTTTGGCCGACCAACATCCTCTTTTTAACACGTTATGTAGGTCACACGCTTCTTCTACCCTTTACGTGTCCATTTCATCTGTCCATCCGCTTTTCCAAACCGTTTACTAATATCAAGACGTCCTCTCTCTGTCTGTCTCCTGACCTTCACCATGGGTCATGTTCATTATGTACCAAAACGGAAGAAAACATACTGAAACTGGGAAACTCTCCATCAGAAACGCTCATCTTCATATCCCATTGAAAAAATGTTTTCAAGCGTTTTCCCAAATGAACACAACCCAAGTGCATATTCCCATCCTGCACCCTGGTCATGAGACGGTGTGTATTAATGACAGTGTCCAGAGTGTTACTACAGAGTGTTACTACAGAGTGTTACTACAGAGTGTAACTACAGAGTGTAACTACAGGGTGTAACTACAGGGTGTAACTGCAGTGTAACTACAGAGTAACTACAGTGTGTAACTACAGAGTGTAACTACAGAGTGTAACTACAGAGTGTAACTACAGGGTGTAACTACAGTGTGTAACTACAGAGTAACTACAGGGTGTAACTACAGGGTGTAACTGCAGTGTAACTACAGATTAACTACAGTGTGTAACTACAGAGTGTAACTACAGGGTGTAACTACAGGGTGTAACTACAGGGTGTAACTACAGGGTGTAACTGCAGTGTAACTACAGAGTAACTACAGTGTGTAACTACAGAGTGTAACTACAGAGTAACTACAGAGTGTAACTATCAGTTCCCAAGGCACTCATCCATGTCTTTGTGTATTTGCCCTTTCAGATCGTCACACAACGAGCTGGAGAAACACAGGTAAGATGACAGACAACACTGTGCTATATAGCCTGGTCCCAGATCAGTTCATAGCCAATTCCTATAGGTCTATTAGACTCAGCACTAGCCTGATCCCAGATCAATCAATCACATTTATTTATAAAGCCCTTTTTACATCAGCAGATGTCACAAAGTGCTTATACAGAAACCCAGCCTAAAACCTGAAAACAGCAAGTAATGCAGATGTAGAAGCACGGTGGTTAGGAAAAACTCCCTAGAAAGTAAGGAACCAGGCTCTGAGGGGGGGCCAGTCCTCTTCAGTTAATAGCCAATTCCTATAGGTCTATTAGACTAGGCGCTAGCCTGATCCCAGATCAGTTTATAGCCAATTCCTATAGGTCAATTAGACTCTGCTATACAACACAAACAGATCTGAGAGCAGGCTTCAACTTCCCCTACCCTTCTTCCTCCCCCTCTGTCTCTCTTGTTCATTTCCCTGGAGGAACTGTATGTCTCTCGCCCAGACAGTCCCATGGTTGGCTTGGAAGGACTCCCTGTTCCCTAATAAACAAGAGGTGATGGGGTGAGGACTGTTGGTAAATGTCAGATGTATTCTTGTGGAGCTGAAGTTTCAAAAGCACAGAGTGGACTGAAAATATCAAAATGTCCGGCCACTTGTTCGTACAGTCCCCTCCCTTCACCTCTCTCACTCCACCACCTCAGATAAAAGATAAAAGCACATCAAAGATGAGGAGCCACCCTCCTCCATGTGCCTTGGGCAGACGGATAATAATCGGATTTCCAAGGCAACCTCAACCTAGACTTTGTGTTAGATTTGTCTGTCCCTCCATGTCTGTTCATAGGGAGAAACTTGTTACCATGTATGGCAGGGGAATCCTGCCATTAATGTCATAATCCAGTGGCGGGTGGTGAAAGGAGGGGAAGGAGGCCTCGCCTGTCATGTCTCTCAGCTAGGCCTGTTGAGTCGCCCACTCACGTCCCAGAATGCATTGCGCCTTTCTATCTCTCTCTCTCTCTCCCTCTCTGTCTAATACTTATCTCTTCCCCCATTCCCTATGGTTCTCTGACTCTCTCTCTCTCACACACTCTTTCTCTCTCTCTCTCTCTCTCACACACACACACACACACACACACACACACACACACACACACACACACACACACACACACACACACACACACACACACACACACACACACACACACACACACACACACACACACACACACACACACTGGAGCCTGCATGGTACAACAAAGTGTCATATTGCAAAGTGAGGGATGTAGAGGGATGTTTGAGGAGGGTAGATTAAAGCAAAAAGAATAGTGTGTTTTTGGACCTCTGTGTTTAGTTTTTTTTTCTTCTCCGACCCAGCTGATTTAGTAGTGTGGTGTTTCTTCTGTTCTATATAGAAAACAGACTGACTGACTGCTGCCTGGGCTTAGGACAGGACCAATAGAAAACAGACTGACTGACTGGTTGCTGCCTGGGCTTAGGATAGGACCAATAGAAAACAGACTGACTGACTGGCTACTGCCTGGGCTTAGGACAGGACCAATAGAAAACAGACTGACTGACTGCTGCCTGGGCTTAGGATAGGACCAATAGAAAACAGACTGACTGGCTGCTGCCTGGGCTTAGGATAGGACCAATAGAAAACAGACTGACTGACTGACTGCTGCCTGGGCTTAGGACAGGACCAATAGAAAACAGACTGACTGACTACTGCCTGGGCTTAGGATAGGACCAATAGAAAACAGACTGACTGACTGCTGCCTGGGCTTAGGATAGGACCAATAGAAAACAGACTGACTGACTGCTGCCTGGGCTTAGGATAGGACCAATAGAAAACAGACTGACTGACTGCTGCCTGGGCTTAGGACAGGACCAATAGAAAACAGACTGACTGGCTGCTGCCTGGGCTTAGAACAGGACCAATAGAAAACAGACTGACTAGCTGCTGCCTGGGCTTAGGACAGGACCAATAGAAAACAGACTGACTGACTGCTGCCTGGGCTTAGGACAGGACCAATAGAAAACAGACAGACTGACTGCTGCCTGGGCTTAGGACAGGACCAATAGAAAACAGACTGACTGACTGCTGCCTGGGCTTAGGACAGGACCAATAGAAAACAGACTGACTGACTGGCTGCTGCCTGGGCTTAGGACAGGACCAATAGAAAACAGACTGACTGACTTGCTGCTGCCTAGGCTTAGGATAGGACCAATAGAAAACAGACTGACTGACTGGCTGCTGCCTGGGCTTAGGATAGGACCAATAGAAAACAGACTGACTGACTGGCTACTGCCTGGGCTTAGGACAGGACCAATAGAAAACAGACTGACTGACTGGCTGCTGCCTGGGCTTAGGACAGGACCAATAGAAAACAGACAGACTGACTGCTGCCTGGGCTTAGGACAGGACCAATAGAAAACAGACTGACTGACTGCTGCCTGGGCTTAGGACAGGACCAATAGAAAACAGACTGACTGACTGGCTGCTGCCTGGGCTTAGGACAGGACCAATAGAAAACAGACTGACTGACTTGCTGCTGCCTAGGCTTAGGATAGGACCAATAGAAAACAGACTGACTGACTGGCTGCTGCCTGGGCTTAGGATAGGACCAATAGAAAACAGACTGACTGACTGGCTGCTGCCTGGGCTTAGGATAGGACCAATAGAAAACAGACTGACTGACTGACTGGCTGCTGCCTGGGCTTAGGATAGGACCAATAGAAAACAGACTGACTGACTGGCTACTGCCTGGGCTTAGGATAGGACCAATAGAAAACAGACTGACTGACTGGCTGCTGCCTGGGCTTAGGATAGGACCAATAGAAAACAGACTGACTGGCTGCTGCCTGGGCTTAGGACAGGGCCAATAGAAAACAGACTGACTGGCTGCTGCCTGGGCTTAGGACAGGACCAATAGAAAACAGACTGACTGGCTGCTGCCTGGGCTTAGGACAGGACCAATAGAAAACAGACTGACTGGCTGCTGCCTGGGCTTAGGACAGGACCAATAGAAAACAGACAGACTGACTGCTGCCTGGGCTTAGGACAGGACCAATAGAAAACAGACTGACTGACTGCTGCCTGGGCTTAGGACAGGACCAATAGAAAACAGACTGACTGACTGCTGCCTGGGCTTAGGATAGGACCAATAGAAAACAGACTGACTGACTGCTGCCTGGGCTTAGGACAGGACCAATAGAAAACAGACTGACTGACTGGCTACTGCCTGGGCTTAGGATAGGACCAATAGAAAACAGACTGACTGACTGGCTGCTGCCTGGGCTTAGGATAGGACCAATAGAAAACAGACTGACTGACTGCTGCCTGGGCTTAGGACAGGACCAATAGAAAACAGACTGACTGGCTGCTGCCTGGGCTTAGAACAGGACCAATAGAAAACAGACTGACTAGCTGCTGCCTGGGCTTAGGACAGGACCAATAGAAAACAGACTGACTGGCTGCTGCCTGGCCTTAGGACAGGACCAATAGAAAACAGACTGACTGTGCCCTGTTAGAGTGTGCATGTAAGAGGTGGAGTGTGTGTGTGTGGGTGTGTGTGTGAGCTGTCACTCGTGCTGACTGCTGAGAGCCAGCTCGGTGTTTGCCGGTCACATGACTAATGTGAGCGAGTAATAATTGACCTCTGCCGACAGCTCAAAAACATGTAAAGACATATTCCTCTCTCAGAGAGAGAGAGAGAGAGAGAGAGAGAGAGAGAGAGAGAGAGCTGAACCTGAGTATAGGTCTCTTGTTGTTGAGATATTACTGGAGAAAGAGAGGGAGATGAACCTGAGTATAGGTCTCTTGTTGTTGAGATATTACTGGAGAAAGAGAGGGAGATGAACCTGAGTATAGGTCTCTTGTTGTTGAGATATTACCGGAGAAAGAGAGGGAGATGAACCTGAGTATAGGTCTCTTGTTGTTGAGATATTACTGGAGAAAGAGAGGGAGATGAACCTGAGTATAGGTCTCTTGTTGTTGAGATATTACTGGAGAAAGAGAGGGAGATGAACCTGAGTATAGGTCTCTTGTTGTTGAGATATTACTGGAGAAAGAGAGGGAGATGAACCTGAGTATAGGTCTCTTGTTGTTGAGATATTACTGGAGAAAGAGAGGGAGATGAACCTGAGTATAGGTCTCTTGTTGTTGAGATATTACTGGAGAAAGAGAGGGAGATGAACCTGAGTATAGGTCTCTTGTTGTTGAGATATTACTGGAGAAAGAGAGGGAGATGAACCTGAGTATAGGTCTCTTGTTGTTGAGATATTACTGGAGAAAGGGAGGGAGATGAACCTGACCATAGGTCTCTTGTTGTTGAGATATTACTGGAGAAAGAGAGGGAGATGAACCTGAGTATAGGTCTCTTGTTGTTGAGATATTACCGGAGAAAGAGAGGGAGATGAACCTGAGTATAGGTCTCTTGTTGTTGAGATATTACTGGAGAAAGAGAGGGAGATGAACCTGAGTATAGGTCTCTTGTTGTTGAGATATTACTGGAGAAAGAGAGGGAGATGAACCTGAGTATAGGTCTCTTGTTGTTGAGATATTACTGGAGAAAGAGAGGGAGATGAACCTGAGTATAGGTCTCTTGTTGTTGAGATATTACTGGAGAAAGAGAGGGAGATGAACCTGAGTATAGGTCTCTTGTTGTTGAGATATTACTGGAGAAAGAGAGGGAGATGAACCTGAGTATAGGTCTCTTGTTGTTGAGATATTACTGGAGAAAGAGAGGGAGATGAACCTGAGTATAGGTCTCTTGTTGTTGAGATATTACTGGAGAAAGGGAGGGAGATGAACCTGAGTATAGGTCTCTTGTTGTTGAGATATTACTGGAGAAAGAGAGGGAGATGAACCTGAGTATAGGTCTCTTGTTGTTGAGATATTACTGGAGAAAGAGAGGGAGATGAACCTGAGTATAGGTCTCTTGTTGTTGAGATATTACTGGAGAAAGAGAGGGAGATGAACCTGAGTATAGGTCTCTTGTTGTTGAGATATTACTGGAGAAAGAGAGGGAGATGAACCTGAGTATAGGTCTCTTGTTGTTGAGATATTACTGGAGAAAGAGAGGGAGATGAACCTGAGTATAGGTCTCTTGTTGTTGAGATATTACCGGAGAAAGAGAGGGAGATGAACCTGAGTATAGGTCTCTTGTTGTTGAGATATTACTGCATGGTTGTATCTAGTGGGGTTGGGTTACTAAAATAGTTGCAGTCAGTTTCACATGCTGAAATGATAGTTGCAGTCAGTTTCACATGCTGAAATGTGCGAGTGCTGGGAAGCTCTTCCATAATCACTGTACTCATTTCCCTTACGATCAAATGTGGCCACGAGTTTCTGAAAAGTTGTCTTTTTTGTTGTTGTTGAAGTGACGAACTTCCAGGTTTATGAATGCAACCTTCAATGTCACCGATGCAATAGATTAGAACAGGAGGATAAGTGGTTAAAGAATGGTCATTTAGTTACTTCCTCTTGAAATGCACACTGCAGGTGTCTTTTCTTTAAGTGAGGGTTTTTAAAACCTGTATAGCAGACTGCAAACATGGTTTAGTTGTAGATACAATCAGGGAAGCACTGCTAAGGTACACAATGACAGGTCGCTGTAGATAGAAGGTCCTCCTTGGTGAAGGGGTTAATTGGGCTTAAAAACAAAAAGGAGAACTAAGGAACTCTTCATATAACTAAAATGCCAACTAAAAGTTGCCGTGCCTTTCGACCTCTCTTGTCACAACGAGACAGTTGCCATAGAGAAGAAGAAGTGAACTCGGGGTCATAAAGGGGCGCCGCTGTTTTCTTTTGTAGCTGGCCGCTGACGCTGTTGACTAACTACCGTCCTGCAACGCTATGGCAGCGCTGTGGCACCGTGTCCCACAGGGGGAAGGCCTCGGGGACAGCGTCGAGACAACGTTGAAATGTCGTCTGTCGCGGTCCCAAAGCCTCAACTCTGGCTCACTCAACCTCATTTCCCTTCAAAAACAATCTCCTTTTTTCCCCTCCATTTTTGATTCCCTTGTTTTCCTGTTCCCATGTCAGGGGGAAAAGAGGCCTGTGTGTGTCTGTAATGACAGGCTTTCAGGGAGAGGGGAGATGTTGTGTGTGTATGAGGGTTGGCGATGCGTCGAGAACATAATGCACCGTGGATCCCCAAACCCTGTCCAGACTTGTGTCCTCAAATTACATTATGGGAACACATAGGTGTTAAAATGTGGAGGTGGTTCAGTTTCCTACTCCCTGCTGGAATAGCTCATTATTGTAGTGAAACTGTGGGCTCAAGGCATTGTCGTGTCTCCATTTCCTGTATCTTTGTTGATGTTACGGTGATACCCTATTTGAGGGTTTTGCAAAAAACTACAATACAATTATTTTTCATTCCGGGCCGTAGCCAAAGGAATTTAGCGAATGCTTGATTAATCCTGAACCTTTTCAATTATTCTCTGTGTTGGTGGATCTCTCTGGGAGGCTGATCCCTGTCGACCCACGATGGAAGGAACCCTATAGTGCTCAGCCTCTCAGCTGTCATCCTGGTCCAACCCTTTTAATGACAGTATGACTGGGACTTAATCTGAGACAATCCCTGTATCGGCATCCACATAGCTCAGTGCACACTCCCTCACGCCCTTAGGGTGAGGCTGTAATGGCACCCTATTCCCTATGGGCCAAAATGAGTGCACTATATAGGGAATAGGGAGCCTCGGCTGTGGCCAAAAGTAGTGCACTATGATAAAGGGAATAAGTTACCATTTTGGACAGAGCCTTAGACGCGATTTTATGTTTTGGTCTGTCCTGTACTCCTAGCTGGTACAGGCTGTTCTTCATTGCCCTACTCCTTCTCTCTCTCTCTGTGTGTGTGTGTGTGTGTGTGTGTGTGTGTGTGTGTGTGTGTGTGTGTGTGTGTGTGTGTGTGTGTGTGTGTGTGTGTGTGTGTGTGTGTGTGCCCTGGCTCTGTGACAGGGAGGCCCATGCAGTCTGTGCTGTTACCAGGACACTGTTGGCTGGGTGACAGCAGAACAGTCTCACTCAGACACACAACAACTCATCCCTGCCCTGAAACAACCTGCCATATAGGGCTCTGGTCAAAACAAGTACACTATATAGGGGATAATGTGCCATTTCAGACACTATCTATCTGTGTGGATAGATAGATAGATAGATAGATAGATAGATAGATAGATAGATAGATAGATAGATAGATAGATAGATAGATAGATAGATAGATAGATAGATAGATAGATAGATAGATAGATAGATAGATAGATAGATAGATAGATAGATAGATAGATAGATAGATAGATAGATAGATAGATAGATAGATAGATAGATAGATAGATAGATAGATAGATAGATAGATAGATAGATAGATAGATAGATAGATAGATAGATAGATAGATAGATAGATAGATAGATAGATAGATAGATAGATAGATAGATAGATAGATAGATAGATAGATAGATATGGGGGGATGGGTAGGTAGGTAGAATAGATAGATAGATAGATAGATAGATAGATAGATAGATAGATAGATAGATAGATAGATAGATAGATAGATAGATAGATAGATAGATAGATAGATAGATAGATAGATAGATAGATAGATAGATAGATAGATAGATAGATAGATAGATAGATAGATAGATAGATAGATAGATAGATAGATAGATAGATAGATAGATAGATAGATAGATAGATAGATAGATAGATAGATAGATAGATAGATAGATATGGGGGGATGGGCAGATAGGTAGATAGATATGGGGAGATGGGCAGGTAGGTAGATAGGTAGATAGATATGGGGAGATGGGCAGGTAGGTAGATCGATATGGGGGGATGGGCAGGTAGGTAGGTAGATAGGTAGATAGATATGGGGAGATGGGCAGGTAGGTAGATAGATATGGGGGGATGGGCAGGTAGGTAGGTAGATAGGTAGATAGATATGGGGAGATGGGCAGGTAGGTAGATAGATATGGGGGGGGGGGGCAGGTAGGTAGAAGCCTCCAGGGTTACACTGCTGTTTCCGTAATCTTCTCACAGGCCACTGACACTAGTATGCTGCTCTGCTAACCGCAGCGCTGCCGCGTGGTTGGTTGCTCGGTCGGCCTCTGTTGCCATCGGCTTTCTCTCTCTCTCTCTCTCTCTCTGTCTCTCTCTCTCTCTCTCTCTCTCCTCTGTCTCTCTCTCTCTCTCTCTCTCTCTCTGTCTCTCTCTCTCTCTGTCTCTCTCTCTCTCTCTCTCTCTCTCTCTCTCTCTCTCTCTCTGTCTCTCTCTCTCTCTCTCTCTCTCTCTGTCTCTCTCTCTCTCTCTCTCTCTCTCTCTGTCTCTCTCTCTCTCTCTCTCTCTCTCTCTCTCTCTCTCTCTCTGTCTCTCTCTCTCTCTTTGCCCTGTTCAGACTGACTACCAGTAGTTTCCTTTTCTAGGCAAGGCCCAGGAAACCAGTTTTTCCTTCATCCCCACATCATAGGCTTGCACACCACACACACACACACACACACACACACACACACACACACACACACACACACACACACACACACACACACACACACACACACACACACACACACACACACACACACACACCTGCTGACTGGAAAAGCCCATCTGACATTGCTGCTCTCTGCTCGTGATCAGACGTTCACATCCCATCACTTTGGGAGGAGTCCTGTGGTATGTTTGCCCTTCCTCGACTGAGAAAGGATCATCAGGTCTATTTATGGTCCTAGAGTATGTAGACAGAGACAGTCTACCTACCGGTGCCAGGCAGCTGTTGTTTTGTGTCCCTCCCTCTCAGTTTCATTTATCTGTTTCACATAAAGTGAGTCATTGATGGAAAATGATGACTAGGCATTGGTTAGAAGTGAAACACAAACCAATCTGGCCTGTTACTCAGTTCAGAGAATCACCTGGCTGATGGTTTGGTGATGAAGCACTTTAAAAGTATTATTGTAATGAAAAGTGTCATAGAAATAGACAAGTGAATGAATGATGATTATTATTGATAACATGTGGTCTGATTCTGATTGTGGCCCTCTTTGAAGTGTTCTCGTTGGCCAGGGGAAAACACCAGACGGCCGACGGTAATGTACAGATGGAGAAAAACAATGTTGCTTTTGAGTTAAGTTGATGTTTTCTGCTGTGTTGTGATTCAGCTGGTCAATTCACCAGTAACAAGGTTTTTGTAAAACCCCAACTAACTATATACTGAGTAATGTTCTGACAGTTGGAAATAAATAGACCTGTCATTATCACAGGGAGGTGTTGTGTGTGTGTGTGTGTGTGTGTGTGTGTGTGTGTGTGTGTGTGTGTGTGTGTGTGTGTGTGTGTGTGTGTGTGTGTGTGTGTGTGTGTGGTGTGTGTGTGTGTGTGTGTGTGTGTGTGTGTGTGTGTGTGTGTGTGTGTGTGTGCACGTAGATAGGCCTTACTACTCCCTGTCTGATCTCCTCTCCGATTCCATTCATCACAGTGTCCTCCTTATTTGGCTTATTCAGAATTTCCCCTCGATAGCCTGGCCCCAGATCTGTTTGTGCTGTATAGCCAACTCCTGCAATATAATATGTTTGGCATGATAACAACCATAGGAGTTGGCTATACAAACAGACCCGGGACCTGTTCTCCCATTGTAGCTAGAGGCCAGCCCCTGGCTGGGGCTGGAGCCAGAGTAGAAAGAAACACCAGTCTGTAGTGTGTGATATGTCAGACTGGATGGTAGGGGGGAGGGGGGGAGGCCAGGCCTGTTACTTCACCTCTTCTGCTCCCCTCTCTCCTTCTCTCTCTCCAAAGAGACCACATCTGTGTCTTTTGTTTTCATTCTTTTTTTTCTTCTTACTTTGTTTCTCTCTCTCTCTCTCTCTCTCTCTCTCTCTCTCGCTCTCTCTTACTGAGTCAGCAGAAAGCTGAGGAAAAGAGGAGGATGAAAGCAGATGGGGAGGAGGGGTACCTACAGAGCCCCTGCTCACAGTGGACCCTCCTCACTCTCTCTCTCTCCCTGCTAAAACGCCTCTCTCCTCCCTCCTTCCCTCCTACCTTTTATTTGGGTTAGGGGGGCTGAGTCTTTTGTGACAGGAAACTGTATGAGAGAGAGTCCCTGGCTGGCTTGCCCTGTCTGAAATGGATCTCGCATCTGAGTGAGAGGAAGTCATCTGATACAAAGACAACAGGGTTGTGGTCATTAGGCAGCGAACAGACAAAAACATACTGAAACAGGGAAGGACTACCAGGACTTGTCCAATAAGAAACTCTGGAAACGTTTTCCGTTGCATGCCCAAATGAACAAGACCCAGGCTATGTGGGGCCTGTGATGTGGAACATGATGAGGTTTTAAAGGCCCAGTGCAGTGAAAATGCTATGTTTTATATCATATTGTACAACAGCTGATGAAACTAACACTGTAAATGTATTAAGATATTTTATTTCTTGATAGTTTCTGGTTTGAAAATAAAATCTACACAGGATTTTCTAATCAGCAGGTTTGCATGGGCAAACCTCTCCACCAATAACAGCTCATTGTCAGTTTCCCCCTCCCCACTCGGACCATTCCCAGACAGTCCTAGCAAAAGTCTTGCTTGAGAATTATTTTTGTTGCTAAAAAGCACATTTTGCTCATTTGAATTGAAATGTATTACGTATTACTGTTTCCCAGAGAGATTTGATATTGATGTAAAACAGCTGTGTTGGATCTTTAACTATAACTATGATATACTGTAAGGTCATAGACACAGAAACACCACATTGAATTGATGACGGGATGTAATTGTTATGTTCAGTGCCTCTGTTATTGCCAACCATTTCTCTCTTTCTCTTTCTCTCTCTCTCTCATAACTTATTAATCCTGAGTAGGTAGATAGGACATGTTCTGTGTTGAGGACATGTGACCTTCATGGTTCTGGCCTAACCTTGGTCACACCGTGCTGCCAAGTCACTCTGTAACATTCCACATAATGAAATAGTGATCAGTGACTCATTGGGGATGATGGGGAAGGAAGGCGCCACATGTCAGTCTCTCAGTCTGTTGGACTGTGCTGTCATAATGTGTGTGTGTGTGTGTGTGTGTGTGTGTGTGTGTGTGTGTGTGTGTGTGTGTGTGTGTGTGTGTGTGTGTGTGTGTGTGTGGTGTGTGTGTGTGTGTGTGTGTGTGCGTTGACGTAATCGTAGGTGTGCATGTAAATGTATAGTAGGCGTGAAGGTAGGTTCACATGCATGCCAGTAAGCTGGACACCTTCAGTCATCTACAATACAGTACAATTCAATACAATACATTACAATACAATTCAATACAATACAACACATTACAATACAATACAAGTCAATACAATACATTACAATACAATTCAATACAATACAATTCAATACAATACCACACATTACAATACAATACAAGTCAATACAATACATTACAATACAATTCAATACAATACAACACATTACAATTTAATACAATACAATACAACACATTACAATACAATAAAATACATTACAATACAATACAATACAATACTGTACATGTGTGTATTCACATGTGTGTCCATGTCCTGGTGTGTCAGCATGCTTGTTGTTTATGTGGTACATGTCTGCTTTAGTGTGTGTTTGTTCATGTCCATGTGTGGTGTGTGTCCGTCTCACGGTATGTGTGTATGCTCACGTAGTCTATGTTATGCACATTTCATACGTATGTAGGTATACCCCTCCTATACCCACATCTCAAGGAGAAGGTAATCCCACCTCCATCTCAGGTGTTGAGCCTCCAGGTCCGTCGGTCCGGGCACAGTTCCCTCTGTCACTAAATCATTTTCAACTGACGCAAAGTAGCTGATCAAATCAAATCAACGTTTATTTGTCACGTGCGCCGAATACAACAGGTGTAGACCTTACACTGAAATGCTTATTTACAGGCTCTAACCAATAGTGCGAACAAAAGGTATGTGTGTGTGTGTGTGTGTGTGTGTGTGTGTGTGTGTGTGTGTGTAAGTAAAGAAATAAAAATACATTTGAAAATAACAGTAGTGAGGCTATATAGACACCGGTTAGTCAGGCTTATTGAGGTAGTATGTACATGTAGGTATGGTTAAAGTGACTATGCATATATGATGAACAGAGAGTAGCAGTAGTGTAAAACAGGGGTTGGCGGGTGGTGGGACACAATGCAGATAGCCCAGTTAGCCAATGAACAGAGAGTAGCAGCAGCGTAAAAGAGGGCTGGGGGGGGGGGCACACAATGCAAATAGTCCGGGTAACCATTGGTTACCTGTTCAGGAGTCTTATGGCTTGGGGGTAAAAACTGTTGAGAAGCCTTTTTGTCCTAGACTTGGCATTCCGGTACCGCTTGCCATACGGCAGTAGAGAGAACAGTCTATGACTGGGGTGGCTGGGGTCTTGGACAATTTTTAGGGCCTTCCTCTGACACCGCCTGGTGTAGAGGTCCTGGATGGCAGGCAGCTTTGCCCCAGAGATGTACTGGGCCGTACGCACTACCCTCTGAAGTGCCTTGCAGTTGGAGCCCGAGCAATTGCCGTACCAGGCAGTGATGCAACCGGTCGGTGATCAGGCCTACCACTGTTGTGTCGTCTGCAAACTTAATGATGGTGTTGGACTCGTGCCTGGACATGCAGTCGTGGGTGAACAGGGAATACAGGAGGGGACTGAGCACGCACCCCTGGGGGGCTCCAGCACCTCGTAAAAAAATAGATTTTAACAAGACATGAAATCACACTGTGCCTGGAGTGGACTATGGAGCTGTGTGGCCGTGAGATGGAGAGAGAGAGAGAAAGAGAGAGGGAGAGAGAGAGAGGAGAATAATAGCATGTTCTTTCTAGAAAGGTTGTTGTTTGAGTTGTGAAATATGACAGGACAGCCAGGGGCGCAACTTTCACTCAACATTTTGAAATTGCATTTTTGTTCCCCCCCTGGTTTTATCATTGGAATGTGATACAAAACGAGGCAACGGTGTGCTTTAGGACCATGTGGACGCCTCCGAGCAGTCGGGTAGGCTGTTTGGAGTGTTTATCCGACTAGATAAAAAAAGAGTTATGTCCCCCCACTTCTAAAACCGAAGCTGCGCCCCTGAGTACAGAAGCACACGGAAAACAAGTGAGGAACAGAAAGCGAGCGAGGCTGGGTCGACTTGACTCTGCCATTCCTAGAAAGTCAGGCAAGCACGGGTGTTGTTTGTGTTGTGGAGGGGGTGGGGGGCTGTGGGGGTTCCTCTGTGGCGCTGGAGGGTAGGGTGGGAGGGCCCCCTGACTTCTACTGGAGGACGCTGGAGGTTAGGGTGGGAGGCCCTCCCGACTGCTACTGGAGGACGTGGCTGGTGTGTCGAGCACAGCAGAGTAGAGCAGATTGAAAATGAGGTCAGCTCTGCACGTAACACACACTCACACACACACATACGCTGGAATGTTGAGTTGTGTAACAGAGGCGGGTAGGGGAAAGAGGAGGGTGACACTCCAGTAGAAATAGTCCTAGTAGTACTAGGAGAATGTTCTGCAGGCTAGCAAAGCCACGTCACCACTTCATGTAAGACTGGAGTTGTTTTGGTTTGGGAACGTGGATGGCTACCTACAGCTAGAGAGAGAAGTCTGTTTGAAGAGTTCATTTCATGCATGGTGTTGTGCACACACAACACACACAACTGAATCTGAATTCCATTTCAGATAGTCTCTCTGTTTCCATGTACACAAGGTTTGGTTCTGGGTGTTGAGATTCAGAGGAAAGAAAGTAAAACATTATGTTAAGCATTCTCTCTCTACCCTCCTCCCTCTCTCTCTCTCTACCGCCCCCTCTCTCTCTCTCTCTCTCTCTCTCTACCCTCTCTCTCTCTCTACCCCTCTCTTTCTCTCTCTCTCTCTCTCTCTCTCTCTCTCTCTCTCTCTACCGCCCTCTCTCTCTCTCTCTCTCTACCCCATCTCTCTCTCTCTCTCTCTCTCTGTCTCTCTCTCTCTCTCTCTCTCTACCCCCTCTCTCTCTACCCCTCTCTCTCTCCCTCTATCTCTCTCTACCCCACCTCTCTCTCTCTCTCTCTAGCTCTCTTTCTCTCTATCTCTGCCTCTGCCTGACATCGTAGGAGATTGTGTACCCATTGTGCAACCCACACAATACTAGTCCGATGATATAATATCCATGGAGCGCCCACCACCTCTTTCTCAGAAACCCATTCTTATACTGACGCTGAAGAGAGGAGAGAATTGGTGCTTTGTGCCAGTGGGTTATGTGTTATTGGGTGTTAATCATTGACATCGGTACAGTGTGTATGCAGACCTGTAGGCCCATTCCACCGTGTCCCTAGGTGGAATGTGTTTATTGAGTTCACACCGCCTGTCCCCACTAGTCTGTCTGTCTGTCCGACTCCAACCTTAGCTGTCATGCAACTCAGGACAGGAGGGACATTTCGAGCGTTTCCTTGCACTTCTTGTATAATTACATTACAGACTGTTGTTACAGCTTTCGAAAACGTGCATATTTAGTTTGGGCTATCCTAACTTTGAAATGATACAGAGATGCACACCAAACCGTTCTTTAACTTTTAGATGTGTGTATTGTTGTGTATTGTTAGATACTACTGCACTGGAGCGAGGAACACAAGCATTTCACCATAGACAAGCATTTCGCTAAGCCTACCATAACAACCGCTAACTATGTGTACGTGCGACCAATAGCATTTGATTTGATTTGAACCACATCATTTCATAGAACACACAACTGGCGATCGATCTCCAAGCTGACATTTGATTTCTCACACACCTTTACTCTCACTCGTCTCCTATTCTCTATTCTCACTCGTTCTTCTTTTCTGGCGCTTTGTACACTACGTCTGATTTGTACGCGACAGAGGTACACCACATGACCAAAAAGTATGTGGACACTTGCTCGTCGAACATCTCATCCACTTATTTAAAGGGGTGTCCATGAACTTTTGTAAATATATCGCGTGTTTTTAATGTGACATGCTTTAGTTTCAGTCACCCCAGGGCTAGTTTCAGTTTTGGAAAGAGACAAATGAAACTAATTGCAACAAGGCATTCCAATAGACATGGAAATTCCAGTTAGACATGGAAATACTACCAACGAGTGAACAACAATAAACCTGTTGTTTTCTATGGCAACAGAGACAAATCAAAAAGTGTGTGGAGACTTAGGCATTTCCTGCTGAAGTAGGCTAATTCAGCTAGCCACGTTGACCGTTGTCGCTCACTCCTTGGCGTACACTGTGTTGTTTTGCTAAGTTGCTGTGTTTGACGCAGGTTTAGGTCGCTTGCGTGCTAAAGACGGAGCCTCGTGACTCATAGCCCTTGTTTCTGTGGCCAGGTCTATGTGTGTGTGTGTGTGTTGATGGGGCCTATTGTGTCTCTGTCTCGCCTCACACAGTTGTCACCATACACTCCACACACACACATACATTCTCTCAGTGGGTGTGTCGTCCCTCGCTGACAGAAAACAAATAAAGCCTGACTGTCTGTTCCAGAGAACTGACATTTCATATCTGAAAGGAAATCATCTCCCTCGGTCTGCCGGGCTTTTATCTCTCTCCTTCTTTCTTTACATCTCCATTTCTCTTTCTTTCTTTCTTTCTTTCTTTCTTTCTTTCTTTCTTTCTTTCTTTCTTTCTTTCTTTCTTTCTTTCTTTCTTTCTTTCTTTCTTTCTTTCTTTCTTTCTTTCTTTCTCTCTCCTTTAGACACCCTCTCGCTCTCGCATTCTTCCCCTCTCTCTATCTCTCTCCCCTCTCTATCTCTCTCTCCCTCTCTATCTCTCTCCCTCTCTCTCCTTTCTCTCTATTATCATACAGTGCATTGCGTGCAGTGATGTTGTGGTAAAAAGTTGATGGGTAAACTCTTATCGCCAGTGGCAGTGAGTAAAGCAACACACCCTATACTTTCAATGTGTAAACTGTCAAGCAAAAGAAACAAGTGTGGAAACTGTGTTTACTTACGTCTGCCCTCCACTACACCACTGATGGCGTGGGCTGTGTATCTCACCACAAAGCCTGTTTCACATGGGGACGACTGTCTCTCTCTTCTTGTTTTTCTCTCCGTTCCGCTGTTTTTTGAGGACACTGCGGTCGGGCCCATCAGATCTCTTCTTCTCTTCTTTCTCGTTAATGTAAACATGTGTGCCTGGGCAGGGCTGAGGACCAGAGGGTGACAGAGAGAGAGACTGATGAGGAGAGGAGGGCTGTGTTCTGTGTTGTGTTCTGTTTCTGCTAGCCCCCAGGCTGAGACTGGATCCCTTCTTGTCCCACTTCCCCTCTCTCTCCTTTCCTCTCTCCTTTAGACCCCCTCTCTCTCTCTTTCTCTCTCTCCCCTCTTTCCCTCTCTCTTTCCCCTATTTCCCTCTCTCTCTCTCTCTCTCTCTCTCTCTCTCTCTCTCTCTCTCTCCCCCTCTTTCCTTCACTCTCTCTCCCCTCTTTCCCTCTCTCTCTCTCTGTCCCCTCTCCCTCCCCCTTCAGTCTGTCTGTCTGGTTGCCAGATGTGGAACCATTCACCATGCATGGCAACCCCAAAATTCCCACCAACCCACCATGGCGATACGATACAGGCGATCCAGCTCAGGCCCACTTTCACCACTTACCCCTACTTGAAGTAGAGTAGGCTAACACCACGGGGGCATTTAGAACTACTTAGGTTAAACGTTTTGCGGCTTTTAAATGAAGCTTTTAAGAGGTTTTTTTTTTCCAAAGTGCGTCGTAATGTCATGACCCATATCTGGTAAACAGCTTAGTATCAATTTAAAGGGAATGAGGCTTCCATTTTTTGTCACCAGATGAATCGGGGGTTCTGTTTTTTGAGTTGAAGTGGTCAGAATTAGGAACAAAGAGGATGGTGGAGTATATTTTCCAGAGGCAGTCAGACTATGTTCCCTCCTGTACTGGACGTTTAGCTCATGTCTTTCTCCTCCTCTCTTATCCTTTGAACAATGTGGGACGTCTCTCTCGGTCTCTGTTCGGAAGTCAAAACAGGCGCGTCAGGCACGGCAGGGTGGGTTTTTCTCCTTCGGCCAAACATGACGAACCGAGTTAGCCTGGCGAGCGAGGGGAAACATCGCAGCAGTGTTTCTGCTGACCCCTGACCTTTACTAGAACGAACTGGCTTGGTCCAGCGCCAGGCGCAGGCGGGCTGCTCGTTCCTCCGCATCCACGGGTCGGTGTGTGTACGTGTGTGTTGTAATTTATGGGCTGTTGTCATTAAAAAAGACATAACGTAAAGCAAGCAAAGTGAGAGGACCTACCAGCACGGTAGGGTTAGGCTAGTGGGGTTATGTTGAGTAGGACTGATTAGAATGTGGACACAGTGTTCTGAAGGAAGGGAGTAGGGTTAGGCTAGTGGGTTATGTTGAGTAGGACTGATTAGAATGTGGACACAGTGTTCTGAAGGAAGGGAGTAGGGTTTAGGCTAGTGGGTTATGTTGAGTAGGGACTGATTAGAATGTGGACACAGTGTTCTGAAGGAAGGGAGTAGGGTTAGGCTAGTGGGTTATGTTGAGTAGGACTCATTAGAATGTGGACACAGTGTTCTGAAGGAAGGGAGTAGGGTTAGGCTAGTGGGTTATGTTGAGTAGGACTGATTAGAATGTGGACACAGTGTTCTGAAGGAAGGGAGTAGGGTTAGGCTAGTGGGTTATGTTGAGTAGGACTGATTAGAATGTGGACACAGTGTTCTGAAGGAAGGGAGTAGGAGATCGCTTTTTCCCAGTGAGTGCTTTGTGTTTGGCATTAAGCCTATGCTTTGTGTTTGGCATTAAGCCTTTAAGTGTGTGTGTGTGTGTGTGTGGGAGTGTGTGTGTGTGTGGGGAGTGGACGGAAGGGGTTAGTAAAATTCACAAAATGAACCATCCGACTGAGCCCAATCTCAGCAGTCAATGACAGCGGTCAGGTGGCTTCCTCATGGACGTGACCATGAATGGACCGCGCCTCTCGCCGTCACAACAGTCCAGAGAGCCCAGCTTTACAGTCGTGTTACCTCAAACCCTTACAATCCACCAGGGCCCAACAGTAGAGGGACTATAGTCTATCCTAGAGACCTACAGCACTGCCTGGAGGCTAATAACCATTTATGAGCATTTATGAGTCTTTATAATCCATATTAGAGCCTTATGTCACAAGCCCTTAGACTCACTACAATGTCAACCATAGATATTTTGACATATATATATATATATATATATATATATATATATATATGTTTCTGATGTTAATACAGCCGTGTCTGTATGCTACCATACCTTGATATGTTTCCATTCATACAGGTCGTTAGGGGGAAGTGGTCCCAGACCGGTTTGGCCTTAGGTAAATATCAGCACCCTATAGTGTGTTCAGATCAACCAGTTCTCTGTCATGTCTGCTGTCTGGATCATCAAAGGGTCCTATTCACAGGAACATAAAAGGGGATACTATTTTCAACCCACCCTGATGAATTGGAATGAGAATTGTGAAGGGCATCCTTTTTCAAGGACACTATTGTGTGTGTGTGTGTGTGTGTGTGTGTGTGTGTGTGTGTGTGTGTGTGTGTGTGTGTGTGTGTGTGTGTGTGTGTGTGTGTGTGTGTGTGTGTGTGTGTGTGTGTGTGTGTGTGTGTGTGGTGTGTGTGTGTCAGTCAGCCAGGCAATCTTGATAAATATTGAGTGACCAGGGTCTGGTTTAATAACAAAACATAAGTAAGTAGCAGCAAGGATTTTTCAGGGAGGGGACACTCACACACACACACACACACACACACACACACACACACACACACACACACACACACACACACACACACACACACACAACACACAGCGAGGTTTCTGGAAGCGAGGAGACCAGGCATGAGAACAACTGGTTCATAGCCTCTGACATGCAAGGTTGGGGTCAGAAAGAGAGGGAGGAAAAGTAACATCTAATAATCATCTACTTTTTTAAATGGGGGGGGGGGGGGGTAAAATTAGACATTTATTTGAAGAATGACATAGCGGCAAACTCCATCCATCATCTCATCCTAAAATACTTTACTGATGTTTCTCTCCCCCTCCGAGCTAGGTCTGTGTTTGCCTGGTATGAGGTGTCCAAACAGAAAATCTCTCTGTTTCACTGCTGTTGTAATAGTGGTAAACAGAACCTGGTTTCAGTTCAGATCACTTAGGACAGTTAGGATACTAAAGGCCAGGTCTCTGTGCAGGTGTGGATCTGGAGCTGACTCCAGGTAAATAAACAGTGGTAAATCTCCAGAGGAGTGGCGGAGGGGAGTATGGAGGGGCTACGCCTTGTTTTTTGCTTTTTCATAGAGCCAAGATGGCCGCCCATTGGCTCGGGTTACGCTCGGATGATGTGTTCGCCGAGCCCTGCCTAGTGCAGCTGAGCACACTGAGCGGATTTTTCCAGCCAGAGGAGAAAGTAGTCTTACACCACCACCAGATCGGACCCCAGCCACGGCCCTCGGCCTCCTTCCTGCCCGCTTCCTCTGGCCTCCCCTGGCCTGGGTCCAGCTGCTTCATGTGGGCTGGGGAGTGGGGAGAGTGGGGTAGGTTGGAGGTGGTGGGGTGGAGGCACCCACCCCTGATCCTCCTCTGAAGACACTTGTTCTCATGTGGGGTGGAGGGTGAGGAGGGTGTGTTGGTGTTGGCAGCCAGGGTGGGGTAACGTATTAGGGGGGGAGACGAGGGGGGTAGGTGCCCCCTTGGGAGAAATAGGAATGAAAGCGCTGGAGCACTTTCACACGGCCCTTGTTTTCAGCTGAATTCCTGTCTGCACCTGCAAGATGTTTTTGCTCGACTATTTTTATAGAAATGTTGTACGTTTTTCTGAGGGTCTCTCTTCCTATAAAACACAGGCAACGCCCTGCCGTGAAAAAGAACAACTAGCTTGGGATAAGTACAAGGACCCCGTGTGTGTGTGTGTGTGTGTGTGTGTGTGTGTGTGTGTGTGTGTGTGTGTGTGTGTGTGTGTGTGTGTGTGTGTGTGTGTGTGTGTGTGTTTGCAAGCGTTCATGTGTGTGTGTGTGTGTGTGTGTCTGCGTGCGTGTACATGCACCTGTGTGTGCGTGCAGCTGTGTGTGCGTGTTCACAACAGACCCAGGTGTGCTGGGCTCCTCAGCCAGAGAGCTAGCAGCCTGTCTGTGATTAGACTGATTGTAATGGAGGGATGACCTGAGGACAGACTGGAGGCAGTCTGCAGTTAGAACCAGTTTATTGTTCACATGGAGAGAAGCCTGGAGCTGGAGGAGAGGAAGGAAGGATGCCTAGCTAGGACAAAGAAAGGCTTCATGCATTATCCTAGAAAACATAAGGCATTTTATTTATTTTTTATTTCACCTTTGTTTAACCAGGTAGGCCAGTTGAGAACAAGTTCTCATTTACAACTGCGACCTGGCCAAGATAAAGCAAAGCAGTGCAACACAAACAACATAGAGTTACACATGGAATAAACAAACGTACAGTCAATAACACAATAGAAAAGTCTATATACAAGTCTATATATTTTAAGGCCCCTTTTTGGACAAAATGGGATAAAAGTAGCTATGAAAAGAGTTACACAAACTGACTATAGGAGTAGTATAGGATAGGAGTGGAGGATCTGATCCCACTAGGACATAAACTGACTATAGGAGTAGTATAGGATAGGAGTGGAGGATCTGATTCCACTAGGACACAAACTGACTATAGGAGTAGTATAGGATAGGAGTGGAGGATCTGATCCCACTAGGACACAAACTGACTATAGGAGTAGTATAGGATAGGAGTGGAGGATCTGATTCCACTAGGACACAAACTGACTATAGGAGTAGTATAGGATAGGAGTGGAGGATCTGATCCCACTAGGACACAAACTGACTATAGGAGTAGTATAGGATAGGAGTAGAGGATCTGATCCCACTAGGACACAAACTGACTATAGGAGTAGTATAGGGTAGGAGTGGAGGATCTGATTCCACTAGGACATAAACTGACTATAGGAGTAGTATAGGATAGGAGTGGAGGATCTGATCCCACTAGGACACAAACTGACTATAGGAGTAGTATAGGATAGGAGTGGAGGGTTTGATCCCACTAGGACACAAACTGACTACAGAAGTAGTATAGGATAGGAGTGGAGGATCTGATCCCACTAGGACACAAACTGACTATAGGAGTAGTATAGGATAGGAGTGGAGGATCTGATCCCACTAGGACCCAAACTGACTATAGGAGTAGTACAGGATAGGAGTGGAGGATCTGATCCCACTAGGACCCAAACTGACTATAGGAGTATTACAAGATAGGAGTGGAGGATCTGATCCCACTGGGACGTAAACTGACTATAGGAGTAGTATAGGATAAGAGTGCTCGGATCTGATCCCACTAGGACATAACCAGTGTTGAGTCAATAACAGTAGGTTTATTCAATTTGCATCATGCAGAAACCTCATGCAACTGGTTTCTGTTCTCTTCTGCTGCAGTAACACGCCACGCTATCGGACACAGCCCATATCCAGTGTAGCATCAAGTAGTTTTACATTTGTTAATTCTACCACACATCACTCAAACGACTGTCATCAAATTATCGAGTGCTTTTCTGTGTTGACTGGTGTGGCTGTGGTTAGGTGGTCATTTTGGGGCGTTGGCATCTGGAGCCCCTTGGGTCAATGGTTTTTTCTCTCTGAAGGTCGTACACTGCAGTACAATATACACACAGAGCAGCCATTTTGGTTCTAAAGATGCCTTGGCCGTGTGACGTGCCCCTCAGTTTTTGGGGCGGTCGACTCACGTTACGACGTCTTTCTGAGAACACCTGTGTGGGTTTTTCTTGGCCAGCGTTGCCATGAGTCTGGCAGGAGGAGATATAGCCTGGAGAGAGTAGAGGAGACAGTAAAGGCATAGGCCCTGTGATATTTAGGTCAGTGTGTCAGGCTGTCAGGCCCTGGATATGTGTAGCCCATGTCGTGACTGGTTTGGGACCGACACTGTAATAGCAAACCAACCTGCAAATAAACTGGACATAGATTAGGCCAAGTCATTTGTAAGCTTACGACCGTAACATACATCAAGATACGATCTGTACTTCACTGTTGTTTAAAACATGCATCCGCCATTTCTTGGTTGCAAAAATTCTATAGGTTCGCCTAATTTCAGTTTATGTGACAAAACAACCTGGTATAGTGTAGGGAATCATTGTACCATCTAAACCGCTGTGAAATATATTTTCTATAACCAAAAATATTGTATTTCCAGCTGTTTGAAGCTGCTGTACAAAACCAAAAGGGAAGCATAGAAATAGTGCACATTGAACAAATTTACCGCTTCTTAGACTTGCTTTCAATGAGAATGACAGATTTATAACTCCCATTTCTAAGTGAATTTTGTCGGGGCGCCAAAAAAGTACAATTTTGCAGCTTTAACTGTTGATTAAAACATGCATCAAGATAATATCTCTCCTTAACTGTTGATTAAACATGCATCAAGATAATATCTCTCCTTAAATGTTGATTAAAACATGCATCAAGATAATATCTCTCCTTAAATGTTGATTAAAACATGCATCAAGATAATATCTCTCCTTAAATGTTGATTAAACATGCATCAAGATAATATCTCTCCTTAACCGTTGATTAAAACATGCATCAAGATAATATCTCTCCTTCAATGTTGATTAAACATGCATCAAGATAGTATCTCTCCTTAACTGTTGATTAAAACATGCATCAAGATAATATCTCTCCTTAACTGTTGATTAAAACATGCATCAAGATAATATCTCTCCTTAACTGTTGATTAAACATGCATCAAGATAGTATCTCCTTAACTGTTGATTAAAACATGCATCAAGATAATATCTCTCCTTAACTGTTGATTAAAACATGCATCAAGATAATATCTCTCCTTAACTGTTGATTAAAACATGCATCAAGATAATATCTCTCCTTAACTGTTGATTAAAACATGCATCAAGATAATATCTCTCCTTAACTGTTGATTAAAACATGCATCAAGATAATATCTCTCCTTAACTGTTGATTAAAACATGCATCAAGATAAATTCTCTCCTTAAATGTTGATTTCATGTTTTATGGTGGTGGAGCATCATCTCTAGCATATTGCCGAAGCCTCGTTCATTCATCCCTTTATCCCTCCATCCTCTCTTCATCACTTGCAGGTCATAAATGGTCAGCTTGTATTCCTGCACCACCTCTCCTCCTCTCCTCCCCCCATTGTGAGACCAAGGCCCCCACATTATTGATGTTTGATTACCCTTTTCAATTTGCAGTTTACAATTAATTTTGGTTGCTCGTAGCGCCACCGTTTGCTCACGGGTTGAAGTAAAAGGCCCCGGCCTGCATCCCAAAATGGCACCCTATTCCCTAGATAGTGCACAATGGGCTCTGAAAAAGTAGTGCACTATCTAGGGAATAGGGTGCCGATTGGGACGTAGCCCATCTCTTTGGCTCTCCTGCTACCAGAGGCAGTGCTCAACACAAGCATATTGTCCTCTCTCTCTCTCACTATCTCTCTCTCTCTATACAATGACATAATGTGACAGAAAGCACACTCACACACTGCGGCTGTCGGGGCTTATGCAACCTGCATGGCTGTGTTGTTTGGACAGGCCATTAAACCTGCAGGTGTGTGTGTGTGTGTGTGTGTGTGTGTGTGTGTGTGTGTGTGTGTGTGTGTGTGTGTGTGTGTGTGTGTGTGTGTGTGGTGTGTGTGTGTGTGTGTGTGTGTGTGTGTGTGTGTGTGTGTGTGTGTGTGTGTGTGTGTGTGTGTTAAGAGCAGTTGGGGAAGCTGGGTGTTATAGAGTATAGGACGTTCACCGTACAACGTAGAGAAAAAAGGAGCAATTCAAGAGGGTGCAACAAAATGAATGTCAAACACTAGTTTTCTTTTCCCTATGTCATTATACAGTACATAGAATGAATCATTAGATTGTTCCCTACAATATTAAAACATTAATATACTTGTTCTTGACAGTGTTGAAGAAGTAAGAGGGTTAATTTGCTGGGACAGTTGCTAGTTTAGACTGCGCCGCTCTTGGTTGTATCTCTTCCATATTTGGTGTTGTGGGGTGGTACCATTTGGAGGTGTTGCCGCTGGTTGGACCAATTAAAATCAACTTGATATCCTTGGCTTTCATTGTCTATATTGGCGATCAATCTATGTTGACAGGGGATGTTTCTATGTGTCACGAACGTTGTTGTAATGATCGGACCAAGGTGCAGCGTGGAATGGTTTCATCATCTTTATTCGAGTGAAACGCACAGAAAACAATAAAGAGCAAACCGAACCGTGACGCCAATGTAGTGCTCGCAGGCAACTATACATAGACAAGATCCCACAACAAACAGGTGGGAAAAGGCTGCCTAAATATGATCCCCAATCAGAGACAACGATAGACAGCTGTCTCTGATTGGGAACCATACCAGGCCAACATAGAAATACAAAAACTAGAGTACCCACCCTAGTCACACCCTGACCTAACCAAAATAGAGAATAAAAAGGCTCTCTAAGGTCAGGGCGTGACACTATGGAAATTTAAAGGGAAATACTCTTTGTAAATAAATATATATTTATTCCCTATTTAGTTTTGTATTCAGCGGGCTTCATGTAGAAAAAGCCCATGTTTTCACTCACGAACCTGCAGCCGCTAGTTAGCTTGTCAGTTGACGAGCAACGTTAGCGCGGTTCTGCCCTGGAGCAGCGCCACAGAGTTCTATGGAGCAGTGACCACTTGTTGATCATGCCTGTGCTGACATTCCCTTCACCGTAAACATGCTACATTCTCAGAGTGAATCGTCTGTAACGTTGGAACCACATATGGTAGAGACATGGGGTTTGGACTATTGTTTTTCTGACGGAATGAACATATTTGTATAAACCTTGAATGAATTGATTATTTTATGGGTGAACACCCTATAGAGTGCTTACGGAATATGAGACTCTGCCTTTTGTCATGCATATGGAAAGGGTTTGCATTGCCAATGCGCTAGGATGTCATTTCTCCGCCCCGGATTTGACAGTGGTTGCAACCAGGATGTGTATGCTCCCAGCGTGTTTCACTTTGACATGACCCCCCCCCCCCCCCCCCCCCCCCCCACACACCTGATAAGCATTGTGGTTGAGTTCCAGATGAAAGTCGGACATGAAAACCAACAGAACGGTCACGTGATTCGGATCGCTCTCTAGCGAACCTCTGCCATCTACTCTCCCTTCCCCATCTCCTCTCAGTCTCTGCGTGCATTTGTGCCCTTTGTGTTTCTACCACACAGATGACTTCAAAAGGATCTCTCTACTTCACCTGTGTTGACCCTGCAGTGTAGGAGCCTTTCCTGTACGTGTTGCTGACTCAACTCACCTCCTCACCACTCTCCACCTCTGGTTGTTTGTGTTACAGACGTGCCAAACTACGGCTGTACCTCGAGCAGCTGAAGGAGCTGGTTCCTTTGGGTCCGGACAGCACTAGACACACCACACTGAGCCTGCTGAAAAGGGCCAAGATGCACATCAAGGTACCACGACCACACAGAGACACAGCCACAACCAGAGCCACACTGAATGTTAAATGCAGCCTTCTAGAATTCTAGAATTGCCGTATCAGGGACATCAGTGTCGATGTACAATTACTAGAATGAACAAAATATGATGTCGCCAAACTTGGTGGTGTTTTGGAAGATCATTCTATCGTTTGTAATTCTACGGGCCACAGACATAATCTTATTCTGTAATTCCAGAACAACGGAAACTGAAAGTTCTTGAACGTCAAATCACAAAACCACAGGCCTTTGAAAGGGAGTACTGTAATCATAATAAGTCATAATTATGCCACTGGGCCCAGTCGGACTCCAGAGGTGAATAAATTATTGCATTGGAGCTTTTCCTTTTCTTTTTAAAGGACCCCAGAGAGTTACCCACTGGTAGACAGACAGACAGGAAGTAGGTCAGGAATGTCTCCCTGTCCTCAGGAAGTACCTCCTGATCCTACCTCAGAGGCTCAGAGCTCAGCTGCTGTTTCCTCAGAGAGTCTCCCTGCACCGCCAGGCACTTACTCTCTCTCTACATCTTTCTTTTTAAGTCTCTTTCTCTCTCTCTCTCTCTCTCTGTCTCTCTCTCTCTCTCTCTGTCTTTCTCTCTCTCTCTCTCTCTGTCTTTCTCTCTTTCTCTCTTTCTCTCTCTCTCTGTCTCTCTGTCTTTCTCTCTCTCTCCCTCTCTCTCTCTGTCTCTCGATCTCTCCTAAAATAAGAAAACATACTCTAATCTTTCAATCAGAGCCGTTAAGCCCTAAAAAAAATGGCTAGCGTGCAAAAAGTTGCATTCCCATTCCCCAGACCAGGGAAGAAAAAAAGCCCCCTTGCTCGTTACAAATGATAAGTCAACAAAGAGAAACTTTTAGAACATGGAAAAAAATCTGGAGTCAGATGGGGATGATTTTCAGATATGCGGTCGAACGTTATAATTGGATTTGGGGTTGGCTTTGGGTCAGCCCCCTCTACAGTTCATTACTTGTTGCAGCTCATGTACACCAAGTGACAACCCACTGGGCAAAAACGGATTGAATCAACATTGTTTCAATGTCCTTTCAACCAAAAAATGGTGATGACATTGAATCAGCATGGAAAACTGACTAGATTTGAAAAAAGAATTTAGTATTTTTCACCCAACTTTTAACCTAAATGCAATGACATGGGGACATTTTTGTTGATTTGACTTTAGTTGACAACTCAACCAAATGTAAACCAAAACTAGATGTTGAAATGGCGGTGGGAAGCTTAATACAGTCGGTAAACAGGACCGCAGAAGGACCGTTACAAAGGGTGGTGGATACTCTTTTTTTGAACCGCTACGAAACCGCAAGCGCTCCAACATTGTTTACTTCCTGCATTAAAGGTACAATCTGAAATTACAGCGGATTGAGTCTTAAAGAATATAACTTCATTGATGAATTTGGGATCGGTTACATTTCTCTAACCAGGTCCCTCAACTTTTTATCAAACGAAGTGGCAGGGCTGTACTTTAGTTGCAAAACGAATTCCAGTTTGTGTCTTTACCGTTGCGATGCAGTAGACGTCAGATGGTTACAGTCTAGTTCTCCACAGCTGTTGCACGGACTGTGTGGGTGAGAGCGTGTGGTCGGTGGAAAAACCCTCTTTTAACTCTTCACATCCTGTTTACGATACATAGGCCTGTCCTCTGGTGTACTGGTGTTCTAATATCTACGGTTTTAGTTTGGTTAGTAGGAATCTCTAAAAGCACGGGGTTACAGCGCTTGGTTCATTTTCTTGTTCTTGTTTAAAAATCCCTTGGTTGGAATTGTGTAGCAATCTGGGTAGTGTGTGAGTAATATCTGCCGTTGGGTCAGCTGAAGTCATGTTGTTGCTATGGTTTCACTTCCTTATTATAATCACTAATGTGAGAACATGCACGTGTGTGCGTATTGCTCAACCTCCAAACAGCTGAGTTTGAGCTATCAGAAGTAAATCTATATGATCATATGAAGAATGATTTCAGTTAAATCAATAACTCATGAGTGCAAGCACATAATGAACTCACAAATATTCTGTTTTTTTTGTATTGACAGTGTTTCATTGTTGTTCCTAATAAAAACTCCATCAAGGGTCAGATCGGGGTTCAAATACTATTTCAAATATCTCAATTACTTTCACATACATTTGAAATAAGTATTCTGAAACTTTTTATTTGAAAACACAAGTAGTTGAACATTTTTATGTATTTGGAAATACACTTGGATAGTATTTTAAAATTCTCAAAATACACTGACTAAAATACACTCTTGTGCATTTAACCCAGGTATTTGAAAACATTATTTGAAATAAGTATTTGAAAATACTGTCAAATAAAATTTGGTACACAATATATATATATATTTTTTTTTACAAATAACCATTCAAATACTTAAATAAAAGTACTTGTTTTGGTTTGTGTATTTGAAAATACTGAAATACACAGAAAAAGTATATTAAATACCAGATACTCAAATACACATGTATTTGAACACGTCTGTCAAGTATAAAATGTGTGTTTGCCCCAATGTCAGTCTAAATGTGTGTGTGTGCCCCAATACCATTCTAAATGTGTGTGTGTGAGTGTGTGTGCCCCAATGTCATTCTAAATATGTGTGTGTGTGTGTGTGTGTGTGTGTGTGTGTGTGTGTGTGTGTGTGTGTGTGTGTGTGTGTGTGTGTGTGTGTGTGTGTGTGTGTGTGTGTGTGCGCACGCCCCAATGTCATTCTAAATGTGTGTGTGTGTGTGTTCCCCCTGTAGAAGCTGGAGGAGGCGGACAGAAAGGCTCTGAACACCAAAGAGCAGCTCCAGAGAGAGCACCGCTACCTCAAACGACGTCTGGAACAGCTGGTGATGCCTGGAGGCGTGGAACGTACCCGAACCGACAGCCTAGGTTCCACCATCTCCACCGACTCAGAGCAAGGTACGCTGGGACACCCGCATGACACACAAGGTACTCAGAGCAAGGTACGCTGGGACATATGCATGACACACGACATACAAGGTATTCAGAGCAAGGTACGCTGGGACATACGCATGACACACACACGCTGCTCCCTGAAGCCTTTAGAAACCTATGAATGTGGTTTTCATTTATCCTTTGACCCCCCTTTGATTTAACAACTGATGTGGATCACTAGAACCAGGTGTGGGGATTCTTTAGGTCAAGTCAATGACCGTAAATGAACTAATTAGTGGTCGAGGGGAGCGAGAACTAGCAGCACTGCAGCTCTTGAGTAGAACACTCAGTATTTTCTAGCACAGAATTCATTTTTTCCACAAGATATAGTAAGTTACAAACAGCACCAAACAGCACCAAGCAGCACCAAACAGCACCAAACAGTACTAAACAGCACCAAACACTACTAAACAGCACCATGCAGTACCAAACAGCACCAAGCAGTACCAAACAGCACCAAACAGCATCAAACAGTACTAAACAGCACCAAACACTACCAAACAGTACCAAACAGTACTAAACAGCACCAAACAGTACCAAACAGTACCAAACAGTACTAAACAGCTCCAAACAGTACCAAACAGCACCAAACAGCACCAAGTAGTACCAAACAGTACCAAACAGTACCAAACAGCACCAAACAGCATCAAACAGTACTAAACAGCACCAAACAGTACCAAACAGCACCAAACAGCACCAAACAGTACCAAACAGCACCAAACAGAACCCCTATACACCACTGCATTACCTTAGCCAATGATCTACCAAGGATATGATCTCTATTTGAGCCAGTTTGCTACAGCAGGAAAATGTGAATTATTATGTGGATTATAATTAATTTATATTTTTGTAGGGGTTGATACAAAATAACAAACTTTAGAAGCCTTTTTAAACCTCAAATACACCACAAGTATTCTCCTGCAAAAGATAGTTCTCCTGCAACAGGGTGATCAAATTAAGATCTTACATCTGTACAGACACACAAATCACTATACTGTGTATAGCCACTGATCCATACATAATGTGAACAGGTCACCGACCCCATCTGTATATAACCAAGCCAAGTTATACAGACCAATTCTCTATATTGTTCACAGCTTCGTTAAAGCCACTGACCCCGCTTGAGGGGCCCAGACCTCTTCACTTGACCTGATATAACCGTTCCTTAAAACAGCTGAATAGTCCACTGAACCACTCCTTATCTAGCAGAAGCACTGATCCACATGTAATGGAGATCAATACTATCCACAGCTTCAGTGCAGGACTCTGCCTGACCTCCACCTCTACTACATAGAGTGGATACTGCCCTGAAGCCTCCAGGCCCTTGATACAACCTAGTTCCCTCTACCATGCTCTAGTCTATTGTGATGCCTCTCCTTCCCTGCCTGTTCTGGACACAGTGTTGACTTGATGGACTCCTATAGTGCTTTCGCCTACACCTCAATCTGTACAAAGCCTGAGAGAACTACAGGCCAGTCTATTGCTTTGTACACACCTGCAAACACACACACATACACACACACACGCACGGGCGCGCATGCACGCACGCACGCACACACACACACACACACCAGACACACACATACACACACCAGACACACACACATACACACACCAGACACACACACACACCAGAAACACACACACACACCAGAAACACACACACACACACACACACACACACACACACACACACACACACACACACACACACACACACACACACACACACACACACACACACACACACACAGACAACTACTGTCCACTTTATTGCTCTGTACACACACACACACACACACACACACACACACACACACACACACACACACTTGTAAACACACACAAACAATGCCCCTCTCGACCCCTGGTGAAGACCACACACTCCTGCTGAACCCGGCCTGGTTTTGAGGTCACGCCCGGGGGTCAAGGTCAAGCTACTCTGCTGCCACTCACACTATTACTAAACACAGAGGCTGTAGCTAGCTAGACTGGAGCCGGGCTGGAGCTAGACTGGAGCTAGACTGGAACTAGGCTGGAAGTAGGCTGGAGCCGGGCTGGAGCTAGATTGATGCTAGACTGGAACTAGACTGGAGCCGGGCTGGAGCTAGGCTGGAGCTAGACTGGAACTAGGCTGGAGCCGGGCTGGAGCTAGACTGATGCTAGACTGGAACTAGACTGGAGCCGGGCTGGAGCTAGACTGATGCTAGACTGGAGCTAGGCTGGAGCTAGACTGGAACTAGGCTGGAGCTAGACTGGAACTAGGCTGGAGCTAGACTGATGCTAAACTGGAACTAGACTGGAGCCGGGCTGGAGCTAGACTGATGCTAGACTGGAGCCGGGCTGGAGCTAGGCTGGAGCTAGACTGGAACTAGGCTGGAGCTAGACTGGAACTAGGCTGGAGCTAGACTGATGCTAGACTGGAACTAGGCTGGAGCTAGACTGGAGCCGGGCTGTAGCTAGACTGATGCTAGACTGGAACTAGACTGGAGCCGGGCTGGAGCTAGACTGGAACTAGACTGGAGCTAGACTGGAGCCGAGCTGGAGCTAGACTGATGCTAGACTGGAGCCGGGCTGGAGCTAGACTGGAACTAGACTGGAACTAGGCTGGAACTAGACTGGAACTAGACTGAAACTAGGCTGGAGCTAGACTGATGCTAGACTGGAACGAGACTGATGCTAGACTGGAACAAGACTGGAGCCGGGCTGGTGCTAGACTGGAACTAGAATGGAGCTAGACTGGAGCAGGGCTGGAGCTAGACTGGAGCTAGACTGGAGCCGGGCTGGAGCTAGACTGGAGCTAGACTGGAACTAGACTGGAGCCGGGCTGGAGCTAGACTGGAGCTAGACTGGAACTAGACTGGAGCCGGGCTGGAGCTAGACTGATGCTAGACTGGAACAAGACTGGAGCCGGGCTGGAGCTAGACTGGAACAAGACTGGAGCCAGGCTGGAGCTAGGCTGGAGCTAGACTGGAACTAGGCTGGAGCTAGGCTGGAACTAGACTGGAACTAGACTGGAGCTAGACTGATGCTAGACTGGAGCTAGGCTGGAGCTAGACTGGAACTAGACTGGAGCTAGGCTGAGCTATAAGGGGCTGGTGCAGTTAAGGATGCCATGTCTGCTCCTTCTGCTTATTCCAACTGAAGTTAATTTAAGTTAATCCCTCAAGGTTTTTGTAGGAAACTTTCAAAATGACCGTTTATTGGGCGATTACATGGATGGCTTCTCTTGAATCATATGACCACGTTCCAGCCATTTTTTTAAATGGGAACCGAGTTGACCAAGCTCGATGGCTGCGTTTGCACATGCAGTCTAATTCTGATATTTTCTTCACTAATTGGTCTTTTGACCAATCAGATCAGCTCTGAAAAATATATGATGTGAAAAAATCTGATGTGATTTGTCAAAATACCAATTAGTGGAAAAAATGTATACAGTATCTCTCCTACTTGGCTCCTGGAGGCCCCTGGGTAGGAGACGGGTGTTGTTGTTTACTGATCATGAGGGTGGTAAACACGTGGGGGATGTTTATCAGTAGGGGGAGAGATTACTGGAGGTAGTACAGAGACCTGCCTGTTATACAAAGTTAATGGCCGTCTAAATCCGGCCCTAATCCGCCCGGCGACACACAGAGAGGGCTCCTCAGTGTACATGCCCAAAGTTCAACACGAACAAAATACAACAACGCTGTTTTGTACCCCTCTCTCTGTCTCTCTCTCTCTCTCTCTCTCTCACACACACACACACACACACACACACACACACACACACACACACACACACACACACACACACACACACACACACACTCCATCTCCCTCTCTCTCTTTCTCTATTTATCTCCCTCTCTCCCTCCCTCTCTCTCTTTCCATCTCGCTCTCTTTGTTTTTGTTTCTATCTCTCTGAAAGTCCTGTTGTAGTTATTGATTTGATTCCATGAAATGTGGAGACTAACAGTTTGTCTGTCTCCCTCTCTCTCTATGCAGAGGTGGACATTGAAGGCATGGAGTCCCCCCTGGGCGAGGGTGAGCTTGGCGAGGGCGAGGGGGACAGCGTGGACGAGAGCATCAGTGACGACGGCCTCCTGGACGGCGAGGAGGAGGACTACAACCTGCAGAGCAGCTCCAGCGACGCCAGCTACACACAGCATTCCTCCCACAGACTGCAGCCGCACCACTGCTAGGGGCCACCAGGGGGCCCCTGAGGGCCACACCTCCAATCAGCCCTCTATGACCCCAGCCCCACGTACCCTCCTATTTCCTTCCTACCCTCCCTAACATTGCCCCAGCACGCAACCCCCCCAGCAAACAGCGGCTGTGGTCTTCCCCTCCCCCACCCCTCCCCAATGTCCCCATTGGCGCTTATTCCCTGGAACCAGGAAGTAGACTGTAGATGTTCCTGTCGTGGCTGACTTCCTGACTTTCTCTTGTCCTAACCCCTACACCACACCCTACCTCACCCCTATCCTATCACCCCTTGTCCCGCTTATCTTGCCTAACCTGACCCCCAGACCTCCCTCACCTCTACCTGTTGTTGTGGCTGCAGGCTCGGATATAGCAGAGCAGTTTGTGGTTTTGTTGGGGACCTCTGTGGTGTGGTGGCAGACAGCTTTGACTTGTCAATGGGAACTCAGCGTGTGTGTTTAACTGTGTGTGTGTGTGTGTGTGTGTGTGTGTGTGTGTGTGTGTGTGTGTGTGTGTGTGTGTGTGTGTGTGTGTGTGTGTGTGTGTGTGTGTGTTTGGACAGATGGAGAAAAAAAATAACGTTCTATTGGAACATATCTCTTGTTAATCTACAATCCCCAATCAATGTTACCAAATGTACTGGACATTAGGGTCAATATTTCTAAGGGCAGCACATTGATATCTCTCCCTCTGGCTGAGTTCCTTAACCACTACTCCACACTACCGAACACGACACTAGAAGTGGGTCTGAAATGGCACCCTATTCCCTATATGGTGCAAGTGTCTGAAATGGCACCCTATTCCCTAAATATTCACACACGGTGCATCCCCAGAATCGAAAACTATACTTTACTTTTCAGTAGCATATTGATGTAGCAATAAAACACGGAAAGGTACTGCTTTCTCAAGCATTGATTGATTGATGACCCTGTTTTACAACTGGGCATTGTGGAGTGGAAGACAGTGGATCAGCGGGATCAGGCTAACCGTTCTTGTTATTCACTAATAGGTCCATTTATTACCCTGCTGTCATCAGTCTACTCCTAGTTCCAACAGTTCTAGATGTGTGTGTATGCGGGTGTGTGTGTGTGTGTGTGTGTGTGTGTGTGTGTGTGTGTGTGTGTGTGTGTGTGTGTGTGTGTGTGTGTGTGTGTGTGTGTGTGTGTGTGTGTGTGTGTGTATGCAGGCGTGCATGCGTAAGTGTGTGTGTGCACGGTCGGTACACATTGACAAGTCAAAGCTGTAGAAGTGCATAAAAATAAAAAGCCAGCTCTAATGATCAGCTCTCTGTAGAGGAATAGGTATTGCATCAAAACTAATCATAACAATGCTTTCATTTCTCTAACTCAAAGGTAGATTAATGTATTTTCTCTGCTATATCTGTTAGCTTTGGGGACATTGTAAAAGACCAATGTAATGTATTAGAAATGTACAGCACTGTCTCCAAAGCCAAGCACACTAGTATAAAATATTGACGGAAGAGGCATATCTTTGGCCTTCTGAACATTTAACCGTTTAGGCCTGAGTTTCTCTCGTAATCCTTAGAGCTTGGCATTCCAACACATCAAAAAGGGCCAGTCCACAACTTGGCAGGTCTGACCAAAAAAATAACCAAAAAAAATCACAAAAGACTTAGAAAAACGTTGCAATGAAAAAAAATAAGCTATCAGTCACTGAAAGTGATAGTGTAGTCTATATTTTCTATTCTATTTTCCTAAATGTTCTCGTTTAACGAAAAGACAAAAAAGAAGAGTATATCGATATAAATATATGACAGACAGACAGACAGACAGACAGAAGGCCAGGCTAGTTGAAGGTAGAGAGAGTGTAGAACAGGGAAGCTAGGAACCTGGTTGCCCCCTTCTCTAGTACTCTCCCCAATGTCATTCTGTGCCTTGGTGAGCCTTGGTGACTGTTGTCGTGTGCCCCCCTCCCTCCTCCTCCCTCCATCCCTACTCAGGTCTTGACCCTGCTACACACTCCCCGAACATCCACCCCCTTGCCCCCCAGCTCCACCCCTTTTTGGAGTAGATGAACACTTTGTTTTAACCCCTTCCACCCCAAGCCAAATGGTAAATCTGACTCCTCCTTGAGTGAAGAAGGGGCACGTGAAGAACTGATTTTAGCCCCTTTTGCCTCCATCGAGTACTCCTCAAGGTGTACCCCTGGTGCGGTTGCCAGGTACGCCCTACCCACTTGACGCCTGCCTGCCTGCCCTGCCACGCAGCTTAAAGTCAACACTGACCATACTGGTAACTCCCGATGGCAGCTTCCATTCACTCGCACCTGGCTGGTCATTATTGGGGTTCAATCAGTCAACCTAATTAGGGGTTTAAACTGCTTATTTTGTTGTTGTGGCAGCCATTTTGTTTTGGCTCTGTTTATGAAATGCACTTGTCTTTGAACAGGAAACCATTGGGCGAGGAGAAGGGAGGAGAAATCCAATCAATGAAGGCAGCTCGTGGTGTTCTCCCTCCCTCCCTCCTCCCGGTGGCACCTTCCCTACTCTACTCTACTACCATAGTTTTACCGTGACCCTGGTGGTCATGGGGCGTCTCGAGACACAGCAATATGACCATCTTGTGCTTTTTAAAGAAGAAGTAGGCGGTTGGTTGGTAGGCAGGCTTGGGTTTTAAAGAAGAAAAAGCCAGATTCGTGCTTCGACTCTGTGGTTCATTTTGTGACCAACAATGTTAACATTTCTGTTGATGGATTTTACCTCTGAACTCTCTCCATACACTGAAGGAGGGCGAAAAGAAACTAACCGAGAAAGATAAAGTTCTTGAGTTTACATTCATGTCAACGACCTATGTACATGACTGTTAGGAGCACAGATGTACTACTCTTTCAGTTTGCGTTTGAAATGAACAACTGAGTAAAACTTGTCAAATGAAAACAAAATATTCTCTTGCACAGAACCTCCCATCAGCTAATGTGAGGCAATGATTAAGTAAGCGGAACACACGTGGGCCAGATATGAGATTTCTCATTTTCAGCGACATCATTTTCTAATGCACATAGCGCACGTTCAGAAAGACTGAGTGGTTGGAGGGCAGGTGTATTAGCAGGGGAGGATACTGATTCAGATACTGTTACAGATACTGAATGTAGGAGCAAAAGAAGTTGAAAAGACGTTAAGCAGACGTCTTTTTGGTTGAAAAGACGCCATCTCTTCAACGTCTCGTGCTCACTAGGTTTCAGGGAATGAGACTGCTGGATAGTGGTTATGGAATTTATTTCAATGATGTGCCTTGAAAATAACTTTGTTTTCTTTTAACCAGAGAGATTGTACTTACAGTGTGACAGAGATTGTTGAGCAAATCACTTGGCGATAGGCATTGAACACTAAATGTGTTGATTTGTGAATGGGTTTGGAAACACCTGGAAAAAGTCTCGATTGAAAGATGTGTGCACGACTCTCAACCCTGTCACAATGCAAAAACGACATTATTGTAAAATTAATCAATGGTGCTGTCCAACAAACTTCCTTTAAACGTCAGAGCGGAGCAGAACTGAAATCTCGATAGCTATGAGAGAGAGGGGGGGTGGGGGTTGACTTTTGTCGAAGCCGAGAGGTGGTTGATCCCTGCTTTAAAAATCATCTGGTCTGAAATGTATCCAAGTGTGTTTGATTTTTCTTTTCAAAGCACAAAAGCACAGCGAAATGATGATTGAGTCTGTCTGCCAGGCTATTGCTGCCAAGGGAGTCAGCGGGAGGGGAGGGAGGGAGGGAGGGAGATTGGGGTGAAATAAGGTTGAGGTTCAGACCAAACAAGCGAAGCCTGTATAGAGGCAAGGGAAAAGTCAACACATGGACATACACTCAAACCTGGGTTCAAATAGTATTGTGAAATCTCTGAAAACACTTTAGCTGTGTTTGATTGTGGCTGTCTGCCTGTTTTTAATGGAATGGGCCCAAAAGAGCAAATCCCACCCATCTGGCTGGCAGGCAGATTTAACAAGCAAAGTATTTGAAATCTTCCTATTTGAGCTCAGGTCTGACAGTTACTTTCAGAGACAAATAGAACCCATTCCTGTCCTCTGTAAGTGCAGCGCTATGAACAAACAATCGAATAATGCCGGAATGAAAACCCGATTCCTGCCAAATAACTAGTCACTATGATTTTCTTTCCACCCCCTTGCAGACAGTCATCAGCCACCTATGGAATCCCATCTTAAATTAGCTTTAATAGCAACATGAAATGTAGATTTTGGTCCAAGTGTATCATTGTCCCTCTTTTTAATCCCTCACTAACCCTTTACTGTCTTTTCGGTTTCTTTCTGTGTGACATTGCTAGAGCACCGTCTGAAGATAGGAATGATTTTTTTCCTCCTTTATGTTAAGAGTTCTGCGATCGTTCTCTTGTTGTCGTCTTGTTGTCGAGTTGGCATGAGAGAACTCTTAGTCCCGAGGGTGTTGTGTGTCTCGTTGATAGGCAGTTTAGGGGCTCCGGAACTTTGGCCAGAGGGGGGCTGGTTGAGATTAGGTTCAGAGGGAGGGAGGGAGAGGATGAAGGGGGCTGAGGGAGCTTGGCATCGTAGTCAGGCAAAACACTGAGTAGGGAGAGTTCTGTGCCAGAGACCTGTGAATATGTTCCTTTAATAGCAGATGTTGTAATATGCTTTCAAAAGATGTGCTATATTATATAAGTTCCTATGTATGGATACATGAGTTTACCTGGTGCTGGATAACATTTTGGCACACACTTGAAGGTATTACTGTGTATTCTTTAATTGTAATATAATTAAAAAAATGTTTTTTACACAAGGTTGTCGCAGCCTTCTTATTTGCATGATTTAAATATATTTGTGTTTTAATATTTATAGTGGTTCTGAGGTCTAGCTACCGTCTAGGCCAATGGAGGCTGCTGAGGGGAGGACAGCTCATAATAAGGGGTGGAACAGAGCGAATGGAATGGCATCAAACATGTATTTGCTACCATTCCACCTGTCCCGCTCCAGCCATTACCACGAGTCCCCTCCTTCCAAATGAAGGGTCCACCAACCTCCTGTGGTCTAGGCCAGCCGTTAAAAATATTTGATGTAGTTCTAACAGCCACACCTGAAAGTAGTCAACTAATCATCACGCTGCTGTTAATTTGAATCAGGTGTGCTGGTGTTACGTTACACCATCATTATGGAACGACTGGGGCGCAACGAGGATTGGGTTGAGAAAGGCTTGTCCAGGCTCTTGTAAGTACTTGAGGAATTCAATAGGAATTCAAATGATCCTATTACTATGCAATGATAACACAGGAAGATGAAGCGCTATATTATGTAAAATAACCTCAGTAGTCTGATGGAGACTGGAGAATGATAAACACAGGAAAGTGAAGTGATTTATGTAAAATAACCTGTCTGGTGGAGACTGGAGAATGAGGAAACAGGACGGTGAAGTGGTTTATGTAAAATAACCTCTGTCTGGTGGAGACTGGAGAGAATGGCCAAACAGTAATAAAAAGGTCCAATGCAGCTGTTTTTATCTCAATATCAAATCATTTCTGGGTAACAATTAAAACGGAGTTAAAAATCTAAGAAAAAATTGTTTCTTAGCAAAATGCAAGAAGTTCAGGCAGTCTTTTCCAACAGCTCTTATGCTAAAAGGACAATTTCACAGTATTATTCCAACCTCCTATATATAAAAACACAGAAATCACTGACTGCACTGCCCCTTTAAATAGTTGGCATGCTGAACTTCTACAGGCTCTTTTTAGGCCCCCTGTTGTCAGATTACTGCAATAGCATCACAACATCGACTAAGTTGTACATAGGAATATGAAAACCATGGCATTGAACGTTACAATTTCATGACAATATGCAGTAGTTTAGTTTACATAAAACTGAACCAAAACAAAATGAGAGCAACATAAGATTGATAAAGTTGTATCCCAAATAATATTAAATCACTTATTTAAGTGCAGTATTATTTCAATGTTAAGACTTATGACAATTTCCTCTAGTCTAAAAATCACAGCCAAAATGATTTCAAAATCATAATAGCTAGTTCTACCTTAAAGGAATGCAGCAAAAATATTAAGAGACAAACCAATGTTGGACTAATACATTATTAATGTACAATAAAACATGAAATACATCAACTGTCCCTGGTAAATGTCAAATTCCTAATTTGATATCGCTTGATATATCCAACAAATCAATCGTAGACCTCATTGACAAATTCAGTCGCACGACGCAGTTGGAAGGGTAATACAATAATTACTAATTATTTATATTATCTGATAAACTCTCAAACTCCAGCATACATCCAGTGTTGTGGAACATTATTATTTCTTCAGCTTGTCTTGGTACCTTTTACTGTTATTTGGCATGTCTGATTTGTCACGTTTTATGCTTTTCAAAACAGGCCTCACTGACAGTGCACAAGAGATATGTCCCAGAGCTTACTCAAGTCAGGGTTGTGTTCATTATGGCACACCATATAAAAACATTTTGCAACAGAAAGTGTTTCTATTGGACAAGTTCAGAAAGTACACTACATGACCAAAAGTATGTGGACACCTGCTCATCCAAAATCATGAGCATTAATATGGAGTTGGTCCCCCTTTACTGCTACAACAGCCTCCACTCTTCTGCGAAGGCTTTCCACTAGATGTTGGAACATTGCTGCGGGGACTTGCTTCCATTCAGCCAGTGAGGTCAGGCACTGATGTTGGGCAATTAGGCCTGGCTTGCAGTTGGCGTTCCAATTCATCCCAAAGGTGTTCGATGGGGTTGAGGTCAGGGCTCTGTGCAGGCCAGTGAAGTTCGACAGGCCGTTTCTGTATGAACTCGCTTTGTGCATGGGGGCATTGTCATGCTGAAACAGGAAAGGGCCTTCCCCAAACTGTTTGACAAAGTTGGAAGCACAGAATCATCTAGAATGTCATTGCATGCTGTAGAGTTAAGATTTCCCTTCACTGGAACTAAGGGGCCCGAACAATAAACCACCACAGACCATTATTCTTCCTCCATCAAACTTTACAGTTGGCACTCAGCATTGGGGCAGGTAGTGTTCTCCTGGCATCCGCCAAACCCAGATTCGTCCATCAGATCGTGAAGCGTGATTCATCACTCCAAAGAATGCATTTCCACTGCTCCAATGGCAGCGAGCTTTACACCACTCCAGCTGACGCTTTGCATTGCGTATGGTCATCTTAGGCTTTTGTGCGGCTGCTCAGCCATGGAAACCCATTTCATGAAGCTCCCGACGAACAGTTATTGCGCTTACGTTGCTTCCGGAGGCAGTTTGGAACTCGGCAGTCCCATTCTGTGAGCTTGTTGCCTACCACTTCACGGCTGAGTTGTTGTTGCTCCTAGACGTTTCCGCTTCACAATAACAGCACTTTGTTGACCAGGGCAGAAATGTGACACTGACTTGATGGAAAGGTGGCATCCTATGACGGTGCCACGTTAAATCACTGAGCTCTTCAGTAAGGCCATTCTACTGCCAATGTTTGTCTATGGAGATTGCATGACTGTGTGCTTGGTTTTATACACCTGTCAGCAACGTGTGTGGCTGAAATGGCCAAATCCACTAATTTGAAGGGCTGTCCACATACTTTTGTATCTCTGTTTCGCTCTGTTTGAGAACATTTTCTTGCGTTTGGTGCCTATTGATCATGCCCCTAAGTTGTGGCAGGCGGTCAGACAGGGGCTCAGTACATGAGATGTATTAATGCTAGGCTAATGAAAACAAGAGCAGAGCCTAACCCCAGAGGAGCAGAGCTGTTAGTTAGTGGTTTAGATGGACATATTGTACACCGAGACCTTGATACAAGCAAGCTTCCAGTCAATGAAAAGGCGTGTGCATGAGTGTGTGTGCATGCGCAGCTCAATTCTGATTTGTTTTTCCTCACAAATGGGTCTTTTGACCAATCAGATAAGCTCTGAAAAAGATCAGAATTGGCCAGCCTGTGTGTTGCATGTGAATGTGTTGCTTGTGCCTGCCCTGCGTGCACAGTGTCCCATTCCAGTCCTGGTTCCAGCCGGCAGCAGTGGATGTTCCCCTGTCGTCACACGTACTGCTGGGGCTGTTTCTGCGGGGCGGCGGCCGAGGCCAGGGTCTTGGCTTTCTCTGTAGCAGTCTTCACTGTGTCCCGGACGCAGGGCTGACGCTGGGGTGCCTCTCCTGTGGGCAGAAGACGAGAGAGACATGGGGTGAGTGTGTGTATACAGTAAACTAACCAACATGTAAACATGGAGTGAATGAATACAACTCCACATTACTTAGACTTGATATCCTGGGACTAAAAGTGTGTGTGTTGGAAAGACCACAAGGCTCAGGTAACAGGGATCTTGTCATGAGGCAGCCAGCAGGTCTTCTGCTCAGGGGTTTGTTCCTGGGTCAGCATTCTCTCTAACAGTGTGTGTGGTTGGGTTTCACTATTCTTGTGGGTACCAGAAGTCCTCACAAGGATAGCAAAACAAGGAACATTTTTGACAAGTGGGGATATTTCGCCGGTCCCCACAAGGAAAAAGGCTATTTTAGACTTAGAGTTAGAGTTAAGGTTAAAAAGTTTAGGGGAAATAGGATTTTGATTGGGAATACATTTTAAAACAAGTGTGTGTGTGTGTGTGATTGCCCTCTCTACAAGTGTGTGAAACAATATAACCTTTCCTCCATCTAAAAAAGGCTATTTTAGAAGTAGGGGTTAGAGTTAAGGTGACCTCTACCATCCCCAGAGGTCTCCTAGTCAACACACTACCACCGTCACAACAGAGACAAGCAGAGCATTCCTCTTCTTCAGTGTGAGTTGTGAACACTGAGGCCATCCAAATGCTTCTAACAGATACTTCAAACATCTGGAAAATATTTAGACTGCCAGAGAGGAGAGGAGCCAATCTTGGAGTGGTTGTTGAGGCTGAGCGATCCTATCTGGAGCGACCAGTAGGGAGGAGAGGGAGAAGGACACACACACACACACACACACACACACACACACACAGCAAGCACAATGGATCCAGTCACAGGCCAAGAAAGACAAAGATGAAAGTTAAGGAAAGAGATCCAAAGAGGGCGAGAGAAAGATACTCAGAAAAAGCTGCTGGGGACTCCAGCAAGAGAAACCTAGACAAAAGTGTCTTGGTCAGGCCCACTGAGTCTGGCCAGCCTCCAGGACATGGGGTCAGTGGCAGCATAGCGTGACGTGGCCCAGAGGAACCTTAGCTCAGGGGACAAACTGTACTGGGAACAGGGACAAGGAGAGATGGGACAGAGTGAGGAGGCTACTACAGTAACTGTACTGGGAACAGGGACAAGGAGAGAGGAGGAAGCTACAGTAACTGTACTGGGAACAGGGACAAGGAGAAAGCTACAGTAACTGTACTGGGAACAGGGATGAGGGGACAGAGGGGAGGAAGATGTTCTATGCTAGGCCAGGCTAAGACTTCATGGCACCACATGTACTGTTCTACTACAGACAATGGGGGGGAAACTATGACAACACTCTCTTCCTCCCTGTCTCCCTCTGACTGAACCCAGCCCAGCTGCAGGTCTGGAGCCACTGACCAGAATAACCACAGCCCTGGTCCCTTCCCAGGGCCGGCTGCCTTGGCTGACCCCCAGAGCACCCTCTCTCTGTGGGGGATGGAAGGCTTCTGAGGCCTCCATACAAAGCCACATCTTTCCTCTGGGCTCTTTGAGCTCAACCCTCGCTCTCTTTCTCTTCGCTTCTCTTTCTCGGACGCTGTCGCGAACCTCGTGGCTGGAGATGCAGGCAGGAGGGAAGATTAGTCGCTTCACACAAACGGATGTGTGTGTGCATGCAGTCGCAAACACACCGATGCAGTCGGATAGTCTCTAGCACACACACCAACAGAAATACGTGCAGTCTCACACTCCGTTATGAATAAAACCCCTTTGATGTTGGCCAACGACAGGAGGTGGTCCTGGTTGTTTCTACCACACTGTCTGAAATGGCACCCTACTCCCTATCGGTCCTGGTCAAAAGTAGTGCACTACATAGTGGATAGGGTGACGTTCCAGACGCACATGACTTTGATCAAACCTTGAATATCTGGTATGCTCGTTTGACGATTTCTCAGTTTTGTATCATCCTTGCTCCGACTCCTTTCACAGTACTGGAGCTACTGCCTGGCTGGCGGTGTGTGTCGGAGCTACTGCCTGGCTGGCGGTGTGTGTCGGGGCTACTGCCTGGCTGGCGGTGTGTGTCGGGGCTACTGCCTGGCTGGCGGTGTGTGTCGGGGCTACTGCCTGGCTGGCGGTGTGTGTCGGGGCTACTGCCTGGCTGGCGGTGTGTGTCGGGGCTACTGCCTGGCTGGCGGTGTGTGTCGGGGCTACTGCCTGGCTGGCGGTGTGTGTCGGGGCTACTGCCTGGCTGGCGGTGTGTGTCGGGGCTACTGCCTGGCTGGCGGTGTGTGTCGGGGCTACTGCCTGGCTGGCGGTGTGTGTCGGGGCTACTGCCTAGCTGGCGGTGTGTGTCGGGGCTACTGCCTAGCTGGCGGTGTGTGTCGGGGCTACTGCCTAGCTGGCGGTGTGTGTCGGGGCTACTGCCTAGCTGGCGGTGTGTGTCGGAGCTACTGCCTAGCTGGCGGTGTGTGTCGGAGCTACTGCCTAGCTGGCGGTGTGTGTCGGAGCTACTGCCTAGCTGGCGGTGGAGCCCAATTAACTGAAAAGTTGGGCACAGTGGGAGGTTGGGTAAGCAGAGCGGTGCGAAGTGTTAAGATAAAGGGACCCTGTAAAGCTTTAAACGCTAGGAACGATCCTCCACTATGTGTGAATGATCTGGCAGGGGGTCTGCACCCCGAGGAAATATTACATTCCCCAAGTAAGTGAATTAATGAAACGAGAAATTTCCTTTGTTCATGTCGCCTGAACAGGAGAATTAAATATCACAGAAGTGACATGAAATCAATTTAGAGTGGAATATTATGTGAATCATACCGACATGATTCACAGCTAAACTACATTTTTCATGAAAATAAATCCCCCTTGACATTCATCTCAAGTTAGAATTCCTTCAGCCAACATGCACTTGCATCAACCGGGGAAAAATGACAGTACACAATCTACAAAACATTATGAACACCCGCTCTTTCCATGAAACACACTGACAAGGTGAATCCCTTATTGATGTCACTTGTTAAATCAACTTCAATATCAGTATAGGTGAAGCCTTAAGAAACTGATTGTGTGTGTGCCATTCAGAGAGTGAATGGGCAAGACAAAAGATTGAAGTGCCTTTGAATGAGGTATGGTAGTATATGCCGGGTGCACAAGAACTGCAACGCTGCTGGGATTTTCCACTTTCAACAGTTTGCATTGGCGTCAACATGGGCCAGCATCCCTGTGGAATGCTTTCGACACCTTATAGTCCATGATCTGAAAAATTGAGGCTGTTCTGAGGGCAAAGGGGGTTGCAACTCAATATAAGGAAAGTGTTCCTAATGTTTTGTACACAGTATTTGCAGCAGCTACAGATAAGCACAATACAGGATCTAATGCTCTAGAATAGCTGGTGTCTGTCCACATTGATGCCAAAGGGAATTATGACTCGACTGCATTGTTCCTCAACTACTGTGGATACTAGAGATTGTTCTAGAAATGGCTGCCTAGTGGCTACAGAAGCTACTACCAGACAGACATGTGACATCCCCCAGCAAGGGGTTGGGACGAAGGTGTCACAGATCCATGGCTCTGATCCAATATCCACACCTGTTGTATTCGGCGCACATGACAAATAAACTTTGATTTGAAGCATACCATTTAGGAGGAAGCTATGGTTGTCTGAAATGGCATCTTATATACTACATAGTGCAGTGCAGTGCACTACTATTGACCAGGGCCCATAGGGCTAAAGTAGTGCACTCTATAGGGCACAGGGATCCACTTCAGACAGTCTGTATTGGACAAATGGTACAATAGTATGGATATTGGATCGTAGCCATGCCGTCACCATAGTGACAGACCCTAGTACTGTACTGACCACCATAATAAACCTGATACCTAGTCCAGCTGTAGTGACAGACCCTAGTACTGTACTGACCACCATAATAAACCTGATACCTAGTCCAGCTGTAGTGACAGACCCTAGTACTGTACTGACCACCATAATAAACCTGATACCTAGTCCAGCTGTAGTGACAGACCCTAGTACTGTACTGACCACCATAATAAACCTGATACCTAGTCCAGCTGTAGTGACAGACCCTAGTACTGTACTGACCACCATAATAAACCTGAGACCTAGTCCAGCTGTAGTGACAGACCCTAGTACTGTACTGACCACCATAATAAACCTGATACCTAGTCCAGCTGTAGTGACAGACCCTAGTACTGTACTGACCACCATAATAAACCTGATACCTAGTCCAGCTGTAGTGACAGACCCTAGTACTGTACTGACCACCATAATAAACCTGAGACCTAGTCCAGCTGTAGTGACAGACCCTAGTACTGTACTGACCACATAATAAACCTGAGACCTAGTCCAGCTGTAGTGACAGACCCTAGTACTGTACTGACCACCATAATAAACCTGAGACCTAGTCCAGCTGTAGTGACAGACCCTAGTACTGTACTGACCACCATAATAAACCTGATACCTAGTCCAGCTGTAGTGACAGACCCTAGTACTGTACTGACCACCATAATAAACCTGATACCTAGTCCAGCTGTAGTGACAGACCCTAGTACTGTACTGACCACCATAATAAACCTGACACCTAGTCCAGCTGTAGTGACAGACCCTAGTACTGTACTGACCACCATAATAAACCTGATACCTAGTCCAGCTGTAGTGACAGACCCTAGTACTGTACTGACCACCATAATAAACCTGAGACCTAGTCCAGCTGTAGTGACAGACCCTAGTACTGTACTGACCACCATAATAAACCTGATACCTAGTCCAGCTGTAGTGACAGACCCTAGTACTGTACTGACCACCATAATAAACCTGATACCTAGTCCAGCTGTAGTGACAGACCCTAGTACTGTACTGACCACCATAATAAACCTGATACCTAGTCCAGCTGTAGTGACAGACCCTAGTACTGTACTGACCACCATAATAAACCTGAGACCTAGTCCAGCTGTAGTGACAGACCCTAGTACTGTACTGACCACCATAATAAACCTGAGACCTAGTCCAGCTGTAGTGACAGACCCTAGTACTGTACTGACCACCATAATAAACCTGATACCTAGTCCAGCTGTAGTGCAGACCCTAGTACTGTACTGACCACCATAATAAACCTGATACCTAGTCCAGCTGTAGTGACAGACCCTAGTACTGTACTGACCACCATAATAAACCTGAGACCTAGTCCAGCTGTAGTGACAGACCCTAGTACTGTACTGACCACCATAATAAACCTGAGACCTAGTCCAGCTGTAGTGACAGACCCTAGTACTGTACTGACCACCATAATAAACCTGATACCTAGTCCAGCTGTAGTGACAGACCCTAGTACTGTACTGACCACCATAATAAACCTGATACCTAGTCCAGCTGTAGTGACAGACCCTAGTACTGTACTGACCACCATAATAAACCTGATACCTAGTCCAGCTGTAGTGACAGACCCTAGTACTGTACTGACCACCATAATAAACCTGATACCTAGTCCAGCTGTAGTGACAGACCCTAGTACTGTACTGACCACCATAATAAACCTGATACCTAGTCCAGCTGTAGTGACAGACCCTAGTACTGTACTGACCACCATAATAAACCTGAGACCTAGTCCAGCTGTAGTGACAGACCCTAGTACTGTACTGACCACCATAATAAACCTGATACCTAGTCCAGCTGTAGTGACAGACCCTAGTACTGTACTGACCACCATAATAAACCTGATACCTAGTCCAGCTGTAGTGACAGACCCTAGTACTGTACTGACCATCATAATAAACCTGATACCTATTCCAGCTGTAGTGACAGACCCTAGTACTGTACTGACCACCATAATAAACCTGATACCTAGTCCAGCTGCAGTGACAGACCCTAGTACTGTACTGACCATCATAATAAACCTGATACCTAGTCCAGCTGCAGTGACAGACCCTAGTACTGTACTGACCATCATAATAAACCTGAGACCTAGTCCAGCTGTAGTGACAGACCCTAGTACTGTACTGACCACCATAATAAACCTGATACCTAGTCCAGCTGTAGTGACAGACCCTAGTACTGTACTGACCACCATAATAAACCTGAGACCTAGTCCAGCTGTAGTGACAGACCCTAGTACTGTACTGACCATCATAATAAACCTGAGACCTAGTCCAGCTGTAGTGACAGACCCTAGTACTGTACTGACCACCATAATAAACCTGATACCTAGTCCAGCTGTAGTGACAGACCCTAGTACTGTACTGACCACCATAATAAACCTGATACCTAGTCCAGCTGTAGTGACAGACCCTAGTACTGTACTGACCACCATAATAAACCTGATACCTAGTCCAGCTGCAGTGACAGACCCTAGTACTGTACTGACCACCATAATAAACCTGATACCTAGTCCAGCTGTAGTGACAGACCCTAGTACTGTACTGACCACCATAATAAACCTGAGACCTAGTCCAGCTGTAGTGACAGACCCTAGTACTGTACTGACCCCATAATAAACCTGAGACCTAGTCCAGCTGTAGTGACAGACCCTAGTACTGTACTGACCACCATAATAAACCTGAGACCTAGTCCAGCTGTAGTGACAGACCCTAGTACTGTACTGACCACCATAATAAACCTGATACCTAGTCCAGCTGTAGTGACAGACCCTAGTACTGTACTGACCACCATAATAAACCTGAGACCTAGTCCAGCTGTAGTGACAGACCCTAGTACTGTACTGACCACCATAATAAACCTGATACCTAGTCCAGCTGTAGTGACAGACCCTAGTACTGTACTGACCACCATAATAAACCTGATACCTAGTCCAGCTGTAGTGACAGACCCTAGTACTGTACTGACCACCATAATAAACCTGATACCTAGTCCAGCTGTAGTGACAGACCCTAGTACTGTACTGACCACCATAATAAACCTGATACCTAGTCCAGCTGTAGTGACAGACCCTAGTACTGTACTTACCATCGCAATAAACCTGAGACCTAGTCCAGCTGTAGTGACGGCATGATGCACACAGAGGGGACAAAGACAACAATGGAAATATGTCCTATAAGTCTTTGAGGTGTGTGTCTAGTCTGCTGCCTTTGTGTGACACTAGGACAATGTCAGACAGAACGCAGGCCTCGCCACTGTCGTCATGGTTACCGTCGTCATGGTTACCGTCGGCATGGTTACCGTCGGCATGGTTACCGTCGGCATGGTTACCGTCGTCATGGTTACCGTCGTCATGGTTACCGTCGTCATGGTTACCGTCGTCATGGTTACCGTCGTCATGGCCAAACATTGGACAGCTGTGATTATCTGTTATGAACTGATGTTTGACATACAGGGCATTCACAGATTATTCACACCCCTTGACTTTTTCAAATGTTGTTGTTACAGCCTGAATTCAAATATTATTAAAATTGAGAGTTTGTCATTGGCCTACACACAATACCCCATAATGTCAAAGTGGAATTTTTACAAATAAAAGCTGAAATGTATTCAAATCATTTTTATTTTACCTTTATTTAACTAGGCAAGTCAGTTAAGAACAAATTCTTATTTTCAATGACGGCCTAGGAACAGTGGGTTACCTGCCTGTTCAGGGGGAGAACGACAGATTTGTACCTTGTCAGCTCAGGGATTTGAACTTGCAACCTCTTCGTTACTAGTCCAACGCTCTAACCACTAGGCTACCCTGCCGCCCCATTTATGACAAGCCCAACTAAGTTCAAGAGTAAAAATGTGCTTAACAAGTCATACAATAAATTGCATGGACTCACTCTTTGTGCAATAAGTGTATAACATGATTTTTTTTAATAACTACCTCATCTCTGTACCCCACACATACAATTATCTGTAAGGTTCCTCAGTAGAGTAGTGAATTTAAACATGGATTCAACCACAGACCAGGAAGGTTTTCTAATGACTCGCAAAGAAGGTCACCTATTGGTAGATCGCAAAAAAAAATAAAAAATCTGAATATCCTTTTGAGCATGGTGAAGTTATTAATTACACTTTGGATGGTGTATCAATACACCCAGTCACTGCAAAATCCTAGAGGAAAACCTGGTTCAGTCTGCCATGCACCAGACACCGGGAGAGGATTTCATCTTTCAGCAGGACAATAACCTAAAACAAGGCCAAATTCTACACTGGAGTTGCTTACCAAGAAGATAATGAATGTGGCCGAGTTACAGTTTCGACTTAAATCTGCAGAGAGACCTGAAAATGGTCAACAACTAATTCGACAGAGCTTGAAGAATTTTGAAAAGAATAATGGGCAAATGTTGCACAATCCAGGCGTAGAAAGCTCCTAGTGACTTACCCAGAAAGACTCACAGCTGTAATCGCTGCCAAAGGTGCTTCTACAAAGTATTGACCTCAGAGGTGTGAATACTTATGTAATTGAGATATGTATTTCATTTGTAATAAATTTGCAAAAACGTCTAAACATGTCTTCACTTTGTCATTATGGGGTATTGTGTGTAAATGGTTGAGGAAAAACTCAATCAATTTTGAATTCCATCTGTAACACAACAAAATGTGGAATAAATCAAGGGGTAATTAATACTTTCTGAAGGCCCTGTGGCATATGGCGCAGTCACGCAACGCGTGGGACAAAACACTGGTCTGTGACTATACGGCTTAAGCTAATCACATTGGATGTTTTCAGCCTCTGAACATAGACAAACGGTTGAATCATTGACTCAACCGGACTCGTTCAATTAAGAGAGTGGGAACTTGTAGGTGTCAATCTTTAGGGAGGGATATCTCCGAGACGAGAACATGGCCATACTCAGACATGCAGTAAATCAGTAATCATCATCGTCGTCGTATCACTCCACTCGGCGAAGGACTTCAAGAGACGCGTCCGTCTGGCGACGCTATCACGGCCTGATTATCCACGGACGATTGTGTGTGTGTTACACTTCAGGAGAGAGAGAAGGTATGATGGGAGGGTTAGTGTTGAGAGTTGATTGGTGGGTGGGAGCTGTGATTAATTTCACGACTTCACTTCAGACCACGGCAATCAGCCATGAGTAGACTTTGACAGACTTTTTGGTACTTTGTGTAATGTGGAAAACATGACGGAAAGCACCAATCTCCAAAAATATAACTTTTTCCCTCTAAAAAAAGTTTGCCCATCGCCTCCAACCACATAAATCCCAGAAATAAAGTTGTTTGGTTTCCTCCTTCTCCTACTTCAGTACGTACTGTGTAAGTTAGACAGAGCGTACTCCAGGCCCTTCATGGCCTTCACCTGGTTGCTCTTGAAGCGGGCCAAGCCAAACTCCTGGGGAACAGAACAGACGGACATGACAGGAAACAGCAGGGTTTAAATGGGGAGACATGAACAGCAGTGTACTTCCCCCCCCCCCTCTCTTTCTTTCTTTCTTTCTTTCTTTCTTTCTTTCATCTCTCTTGTTCTCTCTTTCCCATCATCTCGACTTCCATTTCTCTCTCTAGGGGTAGTCAAGGCTAGCACACACCGCTAATAATAATAATAACAAGCTAAAATAGTTTTCTACCCTTGCGTAGAAAACATTCCTGGTGGAAGATGACCATTTCTTTGTTTTGGCATCTGCAGACACACTTTTCCTCTTGTGCCATTATTCGTCCCTATAAACCATTTCTTTGTTTTGGCATCTGCAGACACACTTTTCCTCTTGTGCCATTATTCGTCCCTATAAACCCTCTCGTGTGTGTGTGTGTGTGTGTGTGTGTGTGTGTGTGAGAGAGAGACAGAATGCCTAGCTTGCTGAGGTGGAAAATACTTATGTGGGCCTCTTAGATTTGTCAACCAAATATCTGGGTCGGACTTAAGGGAAAATCTGTTTTTCAACTCAGACTGGGCTTTTGTTATAGATGGATTATATATGTATGTTCTCATAGGTGTCCAACAACGACCGCAAGCAGATCCTTCAAATTGATTTCCCAGGCTACAAATCCAAATGTACTGCTGCTTTGCAGACTGCTGCTATTCAATATCTGCTCCCATTAAACGGGTCATGGCTTTGGTGATGAAAAGGGGTCGTCTGTCCTGAGGTACTTGAACTATTTTGCTGTAGTGTAGTGGTCCTCTGAGCCTCGTATATGTGGATGTATTCAATAGCCATCAGACCTGGGTTCAAATAGTATTTGTTATCCATTCAAATAATTTAGCTGCACTTGTTTGAGCTTGATTGGCGCAATGTCACCAATGGAGTAGTCCCAAAACCAAACTCATTTGGCACCCCAGACAGGCTCAATCAAACTCTCAAAGTATTTGAAAGAAAGCAAACATTACTTGAACCTAAGTCTGCTTTGAACATTACTTTAGTCTTGGATGTAGACTCCATACAGGGCTGTGCCGTCCTATAGCTAGCTGGTCTGGGGCTGGGCTGTGCTGTCCTATAGCTAGCTGGTCTGGGGCTGGGCTGTGCCGTCCTATAGCTAGCTGGTCTGGGGCTGGGCTGTGCCGTCCTATAGCTAGCTGGTCTGGGGCTGGGCTGTGCCGTCCTATAGCTAGCTGGGCTGGGCTGTGCCGTCCTATAGCTAGCTGGGCTGGGCTGTGCCGTCCTATAGCTAGCTGGTCTGGGGCTGGGCTGTGCCGTCCTATAGCTAGCTGGGCTGGGCTGTGCCGTCCTATAGCTAGCTGGTCTGGGGCTGGGCTGTGCCGTCCTATAGCTAGCTGGTCTGGGGCTGGGCTGTGCCGTCCTATAGCTAGCTGGTCTGGGGCTGGGCTGTGCCGTCCTATAGCTAGCTGGTCTGGGGCTGGGCTGTGCCGTCCTATAGCTAGCTGGTCTGGGGCTGGGCTGTGCCGTCCTATAGCTAGCTGGTCTGGGGCTGGGCTGTGCCGTCCTATAGCTAGCTGGTCTGGGGCTGGGCTGTGCCGTCCTATAGCTAGCTGGTCTGGGGCTGGGCTGTGCCGTCCTATAGCTAGCTGGTCTGGGGCTGGGCTGTGCCGTCCTATAGCTAGCTGGTCTGGGGCTGGGCTGTGCCGTCCTATAGCTAGCTGGTCTGGGGCTGGGCTGTGCCGTCCTATAGCTAGCTGGTCTGGGGCTGGGCTGTGCCGTCCTATAGCTAGCTGGTCTGGGGCTGGGCTGTGCCGTCCTATAGCTAGCTGGTCTGGGGCTGGGCTGTGCCGTCCTATAGCTAGCTGGTCTGGGGCTGGGCTGTGCCGTCCTATAGCTAGCTGGTCTGGGGCTGGGCTGTGCCGTCCTATAGCTAGCTGGTCTGGGGCTGGGCTGTGCCGTCCTATAGCTAGCTGGTCTGGGGCTGGGCTGTGCCGTCCTATAGCTAGCTGGTCTGGGGCTGGGCTGTGCCGTCCTATAGCTAGCTGGTCTGGGCTGTGCCGTCCTATAGCTAGCTGGTCTGGGGCTGGGCTGTGCCGTCCTATAGCTAGCTGGTCTGGGGCTGGGCTGTGCCGTCCTATAACTAGCTGGTCTGGGGCTGTGCCGTCCTATAGCTAGCTGGTCTGGGGCTGTACCGTGGTGTGCTGTCCTATAGCTGGTCTGGGGCTGTGGTGTTTTCTGTTGCGCTGTGGCTGTTCTGTACGACATCTGTGCTGTACCTGGATAGGTCTGGAGAAGCCGTAGACTCCAGAAGAGATCCAGGCCTCTCGTCTGAGCAGCGTGAAGGCAGGCCGGTCCTCCTGGAATACGCAGCGCTCCTCCACCGTCTAGGAGAGGATGGGGGAAGAGAGGGTTGTTAACCAGGTGGTGTTGGTTTGCTGCCCTCAACTATAGGGCACAATACATAAAGAAGCAAACAACTTCAATGCAAAATGAACGAAGAACAAGTTATGAATTCCACTTCATTTTGAGTCACTGGTTGCGTGCGATAATAAATGTTTTATAAGAGTGACATTTTGTTCCGAAATATGATGTTGGAGATGATTACAAAGTTGTTCCATCTGTCTAGTGATATGAGTCATCCTCTCCTTCAGCTGCCGTCAAGTGGAATCAAAACAAGACAGCGCTCGCTAGCACGCCGCCACAACGCTTTGCGTTAACTAGACGGTGGGCATAATCTGGTGGGGTGTGGGTGGGTGTGTGTGTGTTCCTTATGGTGCTCCTCTCTGCTCATCCATCAAGTTGACAGCACCATATATCTTGATCGATAGACATCAAGTGTTGGCGATCTTGAGATGAATACAAAGTGGGAAGGGGATGAACAAAGTGCTGGTTGAATCATAAAAAGGTCTGTGCATGATTGCAGTGTAGGTCTAGTTGACATTGACCAGGTATGGTGAGATAAAGTGTCTCGTTTAGTCTCTCACATTAAAGCCTTGTTCTATTGCTAACCGTAGAATGGAGAGTGAACTCCGACTCTCGTAGAGACTTGAGACGTCATCTTTCTTATCCAACAAAGCAGGTCCCTGAGAAACAGAAAACCACCAACAATACATTTCACGTCTGTCTCTTTAGTCAAGGGTTTACCAGTCTGAACCAATATCCAGCCAGACTGCAGAATGTTGCCTTTCTCTCTCTTTTTTTTTTTTACAAAATGGCACAAATTATATACAATGGAAAACCTTGTGGGTATCAACATGAAGGAATTTCTCTGGGAAACAGTATATTCATTGTGCTGTAGGCTTGGAGACAGTCGGTTGCTAGAGAAAACAAACAAGCGCGACCAGTAAACAAGCCCGTCTCTCAGGGGGGCGGGGCAACGCAGAGGGCACTTTCTTGTCAATGTCTTGTGGCTGTAATATAGGTCAACCACTGGAGGTCATGAAGGGGCAGACACCAACCTAGCCTAAACCGTTGAGGAAAAGATCTTCCATTCCGTATCTAAAGATATGCAATAACACTTTATTTGGACAGCAGTTTTCATGTAGACGTGCATATCAAAGTCTCTGTTCAATAGTAGGCTGTGTGCTAATACGTAGATACATTCTTATCTTAGTCAATACTAATAGTGTCAGTCTTTCCTTTTTTTAGCTGCGCCGCAGCTAAACGCAGTAGGGGAAACCCAGCGTGTTCCTCTGTCTGGTGGCGGTGGTGCTGATACTATCTCCTAAAGATAGAATATGGATTTCTAACAAATACAAGATACTCCACGGTGTTGAGTCAGTGTACTGTAAAAGGACATGAGCGTCCACCAACCTAGTAAAACAGAGAGAAACCTACACGTACTAACAAACACATACATGAACTACATGTGACTGGCATGAGTGTCAAACCCACACGTTTGGTGTTGCAAGCACCATGCTCCAACCACTAAGCTGTGGGAACCAGTATCCCTGGGTTCCAAATTCGAAGCCTAGCCCCTACTCCCTAGCCACTTCTTGGTGTAGGGGCTAGGGGTCGATTCGGAATGGAGCATATGTCGGGGCGTACCTCACCATTAACGTAGTGTGGTTGAGGTTCCAGGTGTACGTGGTGAGGCTCTTGGTGACCGGGTCGACGACGGAGTCCTCGACAATGTAGACGGAGCGTGAGAGGTTGGAGGGGAAGAGGAACTCGGCCCAGCGAGGCATTCGATTGGTCTTGGTGAGCAGGCGTCTGGAGAGAAGCCGCTGGTCCACCGTCACCTCCCGGAACACCACGTCCTCCGTGAGAACATGGGTGCTGATGCACGGGAACACACACAATGTTGGCGGTATGCTATCAGTTGGTCCAATTACTAGTTGTTCAGACAACTGAAAATAACATTTGCATGACACTTGACATACTCCACAAACAAATTTGAACATTGTCAGTACTTCTGAATTTAACCTGCTAAATAGTTGCAGATTTGTACATTTCAAGTACTTGTATTTGATTATTAGCAATCGAATACAAACCTTGAATCAAGTACTCAAATAAAAGGAAAGATGTCTGGGTTCAAACAAAGAGGAGATATTAACAATACAAATAGAATGAAGCACTTGACTAAGTCACTTCCTTCTGATCTGACAAAGCTGGTATCACTTCTCCACGGTGGTCACTCTCAGTTCTCCATCTTAATAAAATCTTCTCACTGTTGTTTTATCTGAACTTGTGTAACAGTGTCAGACACCATAATCTCATTGTGAGTGAGAGTAGGGCAATTCCACAGTAACATAATGATCCTGAGACTTTAGAATGTATATCAAACAAAACAATGACTGCAAAGTTCAACTGTACAAGGACAAGCACAAGGACTACTTGTAACAATGTCCACTGAACATTTTACAAAAACACATTTGGTTATAGAGTGACGGTTGGTGCCGTTTGTGCAATAGTAGGAGAAAGCACACAGGTTTTCCATGGGTCTGGAGTTTGTGACTCAATGGAAAATAGGCATAGCCCTTCTCACCAAATCATTGAGGCATCCGCCATAAAAGCGGGTCAGCGCGAGGTCCTGTACCTGAATGGGTTGGGATACCTCTGCCAGAAGGCAGAGACAACATGGTCCCACGAGGTCCTGATGTCTACGTCGTTAGAGAAGTACTTGACCATTCTCCCCCTGCCTGCCGATGTGCAGCCTGCACTGGTCTGAACGCGGACTTCTTTGGATTGTCCTGTCTGTGATAACTATGCTGGGTGCTCTCAGATGCTACTGACTCCATCCACACACTGAACCCTGGTGAGGGAGAGAGGGGTATTTCAGGATAACAGGTATAATAGCACTGAGCCCTTTATCTCAGCTACATGTAGGTCTGATAACATCAGATACTGTATGTGTTCAAAACAGAACCAAAAATCTATGTTGCTCTGCTCTAGGTTTGTAGCTACTACTGGCTAGCTACAGCCCTCAGTGGTTATGTGCAGCTTCAATAATTTTAGTCATTTAGAAGACTCTTATGCAGTGCGACTTACAGGAGAAATTAGGGCTAAGTGCCTTGCTCAAGGGCAAATTGGCAGATTTTCACCTAGTCGGCTCCTGGATTCTAACCATTGACCTTACAGTTACTGACCCAATGTGCTTAACCGTTAGGCTACCTGCTGCCCGTCCCACAAAATAGGATGTACTGTGTAAAAGTACCCATCTTAGTATCTCCTGACAGCTGGGTCAAATACACACAGGTATCGTATACCATGTGGGGTATCATCATTCGCTTTAATAGACCTGTCACAGATTCAGTCACATACCGTACAAGGGGAGAAAGAACATTGCTCAGGTTGCATGGGAAATAACGTGGCCCCCTGCAACATGTGACAGTTGTGACGTTAGATGACGATTGGCACAAGAGGTCTTCACTAGTTACCACAGCTACAAAGTCATAATTATCGCTTAACCCCGCCTATTCCTACAAATTATCTTCTTAAAATCTAAGCTTTACCCTAAACTTAACCACACTGCTAACCTTAAGACTAACCTTAAATTTAAAGACCAAAAATCACATTTTTGCTTTCATAAATTTTTACGACATAGCCAATTTGACTTTGTGGCTGTGGTAACGAGTGACAACCATCATTCAATCGACAAAGCATACCGGTTTTAAAATTACTCTTGTTCAATGAATACCTAGTTACATTGCCAAGCACATAGTTCCCTTTACAATGTACTTGTCTGGATTGAGCGTGCTGGTCTTTGTGGAACATGTCACCTTGACTGAAGTGGCATGGCACGATCGTGCTATCAAGCAACCTAACTGGCAAAAACACTCAATTCATGCACAATTATGAAGGCTAGCTAAGTTAAGTTATTATCTAGGTAGTAATTAGCTACTATACGGGTTTGTCTAGCTTACTGACATAATTTTAGCAGTTTCACATGGTGAAATGTAGCTATCGTTTTGTTACTTGTTAGCATGAGTAGCTTAGCTAGCTAGCTAATTCCGCAAAAGACAGATTATATCAGGGTAACAAGTTATCAAACTGTGCTGGACTATGGCAAGTATTTACTGTTCACATACCTGATATACTATCGCAGCATTTATGGGGATTTTCAGTACACCAATAGTTACATTTCCTCCGTAATGTTCCCTATTTTGATAGTAGCGTAACAGCAGTCGTCATTGAATCAGAAGTTACCCAGTCCAAAAATGGCATGTGTAGTATCCAACAATGCACCGCTTTAAGAATGAATATTCATTATAGGACTACAACTCTCTTCTTCTATTGGACTTCATTGGTGAAAACCGTGCCCATGAAGATACATTATCATACTGTATACTTTTTATAACATGAATATCTTTCGTTATTTGTCTGTTCTTGGAGATGTTTACATTTTAAAATAATGCAAGGTAATAATTCACATCCAAACTGTTAATAATTTGTTTTTAGTAGCCTCAACAGGACATTGGCAGCGGTATTTCCCCTTCTAGTGGTCTCTGTAACAGGTTTGTAATGTGCAGATTGAACTATTTGCATGATTCACGTCGATTTGTGCATCATCTGGGCAGATGTAATCACAAAAACGTTTCATTATTTCTTCATTTAGTAACTATACCACAAACACAACAATGCATTAAATGGATTTTGTTGAATATGATACATAATAGATACTTGATCATTAAGACAACAATATATAAAATAGTGCAAATGTAAATGCCCATTTAGAGAAATATTTTAATGCCCATTTAGATTATTAAATATTTATACAATATGAAAGAAAAATCCAAAATAAATAGGCAACATACAATTCATTCAAGAAACTGCAAATGTCTTTCTTATGTTAACTGCTTCAACATTAGTACTGCAGTATTATTTATCTGTAAGATAAACAGGCTTACTATTCATGTCCCAGGTACACCTAAATAGATTTAGTAGTTTACAGTAATAGTTCCAGTAATAGGGTTTCCCCAGTAGGCTTCAGTATCCACACTTAGACCACAGTCTCTACGCCCCACATAAAATCTCTGGGTTTGATGTAGCAGTAACAGGGTCCGTACGGAGAGAAGCCTCCCTCGTAGTACACCACAAAACTGTCCTGCTGCTGCTGAGGCACATGATGCACCTTACTATTATAGGCCCCACAGTGACTGTCCATAGAGTAGGACTTACTATCATAGATACTGTAGTTAGAGACACCTGCCATGGCCATCAAGGCACTAGCTGGGTAGCGTCGCACCTCATCATGATTTTGGTTCGCTTTATTGATCAGATGACCAGACTCTTTCACTGTTGCAATGGTAATGGACGCAGAGTCTGCTCCAGCCCCAGATCTATACCCAGTCTCAGCCCCAGCCTCAGCCCTCTTGTCCCCATCAGGCTCCTCTGAGTCTCTGGCCATCCTGGTTGACTCTTTGGTTCTAGGCATCTGCTTCCTCCTCCTACACTTGCGACAGAGGCAGTTGAGACATTGGCGCCGGGTGGGGAACTTGGTGCAGCCGTTGGTTCGGTTAGCCAGAATGATAGCCACCACCCCTGGGAGGCAGATGGCAGGTCCAATGGCGATGAGAGGGATCCCGCCCAGGGTCTCTCCCTTCATGCCCGACATGGTGAACATGAAGCCGAAGAACAGTAAAGGGCTGCTGATGGCTACCACCATCCCAGTGCGGGGGTTCATGTCGTCGACCCTCATGGTGTCCAGCCCTCCACTTCACTGAGTTCGCTCACTTCGAGATGGTACACTCCTCACAGTCCTCTTGTAACACTGTATTCCAGAGTCTGTTGGTGTATACAAATCAATACAGAAATAAAGCTGGTAAAATCTACCATGATAGGTTAGGACATAATAGTAGAAAAGAGATCTCAATACAGCAATACATTCTCATCCCAAATCCAAGCCAAACCAATCTGTGACCTCCCCACATACAGGCAAGCCCCCTACTACAGAGGTGTCAACCCTCATTACAAGGATAAACTGTCCCAGCAGGAGATGATTGCTTTTATAGTGAATGAGCACACGTCACAACATCATGGTAAATGAATGCCGCAGTAACATGTGTAGCACCACAAGACTTCTGGAAGCCACTCACAAGACGGGATATGTCGGGCGCATGCAAGCTGTCGATCACTCAAATGGCATTGAGTATCTAATTAACACACTTTTCAAACAACCAGGCATGTCATGCCTTCAACTCTCTTTCTTAGCTATTACACAGCACTAGTTTGTGTTGTACTTACCTTCTCCACTTCATAACAAATAGTGGTAAGCAACTGCCATATTCACTGAAGTATGAACTTTCCCATGTCAAATAGTCAATTGCAGTTTTCCTTTGCAATTGTTAAAGGAATTTTATATCTTGATGATAATGATCAATAATCAATAAGCCTTGACTAATTCCCACAGTTTGTAAGACAATGGGTTAAATAATTAGGCAAGGACTCAGCTTTCTGTAAAAGGTTCCTTCGGCTTCAATTCTGTTCATATTTTATGAATTCTTCATTCAATGGAAAGGCTGGGTATAGTTGGTCTGTGTTGCATCGCCTGATGAAGTCTAGATATAACTGTGGTTGGTTGTGAGTTTGGAGACAGTCTAGGGAGGTTGAAGATGGACATGTACCCTTTAAAACGGGATCTGACTTACTAGAGGTGGAATGAAAGTCATCCCGAACACTTCCATCTGCTCTGTGGTTCTAGCCAAGAGACAAAGTGTGCCTTACCCAAACCACAAACAAATATATAGAGAAGGAGTTCAGCTCTCTGGGTCTAACCTTGGTCCAAGAGATGACGATACCTCCTATGAACCTAATTCTGGACTTTGATTTAAATGGCTTCCGGGTATGTCCTGACCCCCATTTCAAGGGAAGATGTTTGTTTTTTTACCGGAACCCCTGGCTGACCCAACAACACTGTAAAGGACATCGGTCAAGATTCTACTAGTGAGAGAGGAGAACGCCAGTTCCCCCAGTGCTGTCTGATGCATATGGGGGAGTCGGAGATGGTCCTTCAATGGTCTCGTATTTGAGTGATACTTGATAGGAGGGTGGTAGCAAAACCAGCCCCTTGCTGTAAATCAAAACTGGGTATGTCCCTTTGCTTGTGCATGGGGAGTCATCCTTGGGGTACCAAAATGTTCTGGAAAAATACACTGAAAGGGTCATGGGTTCATTGATTTTCATGCAACTAAATAGAGCCTGGTTTGATAGCCACTGTAATGTTTTCTTTATCATGTTTTACTCTGGTCAATGGCAGTATCGCTCTAACAACTCTGACCTACAGATGTAGGATCTTTAATTTGAGACAGTTTGCTACAGCAGGAAAATATCCTGCAGCAAGAGGAAATTAGAATTATTATGTGGATTATAATTAATGGACATTTTTGTAGGAGTTGACACATCAAGTCTGAAATTTCAAAGTGGAAATTACAAACTTCAGAAGACTTTTAAAACCTCACATACACCACAAGTTTTTAATTTCCTGCATTGCAGGAACGTTCTCCTGCAACAGGGTGATCAAATAAAGATCCTACATCTGCAGCAAACTTTTATTTTTTCACTTTATCCTAATATGCTGTAAGAGTCAAAGTCCAAAAGTAAGATATATATATATATATATATATATATATATATATATATATATATATATATATTCTCTATATATATAGAGAGAGAGAAGCTGTACACACACAGAGGAGACATACACTGATAAAGGTGGAGGGGCCATTCTCCTAATCTAACTGCTATTGGGGTTGTGTCCGCTCTCGTCAACCTTCTGTGGTTTCTTTGGCACTCACCGTGGCGAGTGCCAACTTCCTGCAAAGAACGGAACACTTGGGTTAGGTTGCACCACAGACATTTTATTAGTGTGTGGTTTAGATAGAAGCTGCAGGTTGGATTACTGTACACTTGGTGGCCTCGGAATTCCGCCTGATATAAGTCTATATTGTGCAAATCCTCATGGACTCTGATGAAAGGCTTATCAGTTTACGAAACTATCTCTGCAGATGACACTGTTAATGATGCATCATTTGGAGCCTGTGTAATTTAAATGTCTCTGGTTTAAAAACAATTCCCAATGCATTTCATAGACAGGACTGGTGCATATTTTTCGTTGGATGATGCCAATTCTTATGATATGCTACTAAAATAAATCACTATTGATTTATGCTTCGGCACGTTCTGTACACATGTAAAGCCGTCACAGCATATCTGATTTGGAGTAGATCTTATTTCAATCAGATCCAAATGCAAAGACAACACACATCAGTTTCAATGGGGAAAAGTCCACTTTAAACAGGGTTTACGTCAAGCCTTTATGTCCTCTGTACTTGGAATATATAAGCCAATGGTCAGTTGTAAATAAATTCATAATTATAATAAGAAAAGAGACATTTCAGATGGACATGTCAGTGGTTTTATTTGATGAGTGACATAAAACATCCGTATTTTTCATGTCTTGAATATTTCGACACTGTCCGTCATCAAAAAATATTAATGTTGTGAGCCAAAGACTGGGTGTTCATTTACAACCCAGTACGGGGAATGGAGGGAACACTCAAATATATTTGGCTGTAGTACTACTGTCAGGAGAACACACGATTTCTGTTCATTGATTTATGTATTGATGGCAACTTACACACTTTAGTTGATCTACTCTGTTACACTCTGCATCACATACGAATGAATGATTTTGTGGATGTGTTGATAAAGTCCACTATATTTCAGAAGACATTGATATAGTTTGCTTAACAAATTGATGATCAAGACAGTTGACTATACTGTATCACTAACTATTGATAATACATCAGATTATAACTATGTCAAACATTTCAGCTTGTATTTTAAGTGTAATGACTAATGATTGAAAAAGCCCTTTGAAGCAATAATGTTTGATGATAGCTAAGATTTCACACTTTACAGTTTTTCCTAGCCACTGTGCTTCTACATCTGCATTGTTTGCTCTTTGGGGTTTTAGGCTGGGTATCTGTAAGCGCTTTGTGACAACTGCTGGTGTAAAAAGCTCTTTATAAAATACAATTGATTGAGGACTTGCTTATGCCCTGGGGACAGTGGTAGAATGGCCATATGGTGACACCAGTTTATAATGCTGCAACCACATCCAAACAGAAAACTCATTATCATTTACTGTTTATGACATCTTAATAGTAATTCACAAGGCATTTACCATTATAGTAAAAAGCATATGGATACATAATACAGAGTTTCCTTAATTTTGGATGAATGTAAAACATTTAGTAAGCAATTGTGTGTAGCATATTTTGCACAATGTATCAGAGAAATCAGTGATCATAAATATTCCGTTTTGTTTCCTCCTCCAGTCCCGTAGATGTCACTCACACACTCAGCCAAGGGGGGAAATGTGTAGTTACAGTTGTCGTTGACTGTTTTCTTCTTCATGAGTTTTGGCTGTGCACTCCATGGCGGTGTCCTCCATGGTGTCATTGTAGTGAAGTTGAATATCAAGAAAATAAGAACTAGCTCTTCTTAATCATGACTGGTTACACAGCAGACGAAAAGCTCCGCGTAGAGCAGATTTCAAACCTCAGGAGGAAATGGCTGAAGGACCAAGAGCTCAGTCCCAGAGAGCCCGTGCTGCCAAAGACAGCCCCCGGGCCCGTGGCAAAATTCTGGGCTGGCTTTCTGGAACCGAAGACCCTGTGGAGGCTTTACGTGAGTTTATCATTTTGCAATTTCATTCTAATATATCTCAACGAACAACGCTGTGAGAATTGGATTACAATGACTAACTAGCTAGTATTTGTGATAGCTACGTACTATGTTTTTGTTTTGAGACGTCGGTGTTACTGTTTACTAGCTAGCCTAGCCAGTTGCATGGGTCGTCACTAGTTACCATAGCCACATAGTTGCATGTTGACGCTCGTGACAGACGGGTTGACTAGTATTCTCATGCTTGGTGTGATGCCAGTCATCTGTGTCACTGCCAACCTGAACGTAACATAGCTACTGGCATGTTGCTAACTAATAGTTGTACCGAAAAACTGAATCAACTGTTGTCAGCAAGAAATCAACAACACCTGTTAACATTTGTGACACACGTCCCCTTTGTGTTGCTCTCTTTCCAGACCTACAAAGCCTACACTGGTGGAGTGTTCGCCTTGACCCGGTTGCTGATCCCTGCCTGGGTTGTGCATTATTACGTGAAGTATCATGTTGCTGTAAGTTTAATCAATTCAACACCAACAATAATGTTGTCTTTTCATTCATGTAGTGATGTTGCTGTTAGGAAAACCTGTTCCCGGAGTGTAAGAGGATTTTGGCCCAACCAGACTCCACCTGGATTCTTCCAACCACCTCACAGGCCTAATTGGTTAAATTCATAACACCAGTCCTCCCAGCTCTAAATCAAACATGAAATGCCAGGCTGTGTCACTCAAAAATCAGCATTGCTAATGCTTTCCCCTGACCTACTGCCAAGACAGACTGGTCTTGATTTAAAAGTCTGAGACCTAATGTTCAAGAGGACTGATAATGTGTTTGACCCTGGCTGTTCAAAGTTTATTGTGCTCGGATTTATGAAATGTTATTATACAGTAGTGGATTGCAGTGTTTAGCCCTGTGTGTTGGTGTTCATTCACTATACCTGCTCTATTGAAAGTTGTATCATGCATGTGTCATAGAAGAGTCTTCAATTCAATCTAAAACATTGACCTGTCCTGCTTGTGTGTTTGTCACAGAAAAAGCCCTATGGCATCGTGGAGCTAAAGCCCAGACTGTTCCCTGTAAGTACATCTCATGTGTTGTTATAGGAACACGATTAAGCCTAGTCCTGGATGAAAAAGCACATACAATGAAGAATCTCTATTGTAAGTGCTTTTTAGTCCAGACTACGATTAATCTGTGTCTGTGAACTGTCTCTTAGTGTTACAGTGGATTCACTGCCCACTGGGCAAAAACAGGTTGAAACATACATTGTTTCCATGTCATTTCAATTGAAAAATGTAAATGTCAACAAGGAAAACTGATTGGTTTTGCAAAAGTCATTAACGTAAGGGTTGGGTTAAATACGGAAGACATTTCAGTTGAACACATTTCAGTTGAACACATTCAGTTGGATAACTGACTAGGTATCCCCCTTTCCTTTTGTCTTGATGATTGGACAAGATGGCGCTGACCAGAGGGTCGCCTCACTTCTAGTTCTTAGGAAACTTTGCAGTGTTTTGTTTTTTTATGTATTATTTCTTACATTGTTAGCCCAGAAAATCTTAAGTGTTATTACTTACAGCTGGGAAGAACTACTGGATATCAGACTTAGATGTGTGTATTAGGTAGTTGTTGTGGAATTGCTAGATTACTTGTTAGATATTGCTGCATTGTCGGAACTAGAAGCACAAGCATTTCGCTACATTCGCATTAACATCTGCTAAACATGTGTATATGTGACCAGTAAAATGTGATTTATTGCTTATAGATTTATTTACACATGCATGTGACACAATGGTGCACTTTGGCAGTTTACAGTAAAGCACTGAATTGCAGTGCAGCTTATATATAAACTGCACTGCAATTGTGGCCTACTACGGTAACACAAAATGTATTTTAGCAGATGCTTTTTCCCAAAGCGACTTAGTCATGCGTGCATAAAGTTTGCATATGCGCAGTCCAGACTGCTTTCCTAGACCTTGTAATGAAAGAGTAGGGACATCTAGCAACTGACTCTTTCATTATCTGTACATTTTCCCTGTCTGTGTTCAGGGCGACACCATCTTGGAGACGGGAGAGGTTGTTCCAGACCTCCCAGAGAGCCATGGTCACCACTGAAGAAGACACAGTTGAAAGAATTGCACAATGTCTTTTTGTCCCTGCCCTGTTGTAAAAACTTTATGTGTATGTCATTAAATAATATTTACAATACTAATACATGTCAGAGATGTATATTTGGACAAGAATGTGGGGGAAAGAGTGCTGCATTTATTTGAGTAATTCAAATTTTATTTGTCACATGCGTCGAATACAACAGGTGTAGACCTTACAGTGAAATGCTTACTTATGAGCCCTTAACCGACAATGCAGTTTTAAAAAATACGGATAAGAATAAGAAATAAAAGTAACAATTAATTAAAGAGCAGCAGTAAAATAACAATAGCGAGAATATACAGGGGGGTACTGGTTAGTTGAGGTAATATGTACATGTAGGTAGAGTTATTAAAGTGACTATGCGTAGATGATAACAACAGAGAGTAGCAGTGGTGTAAAAGAGGGGGGGCAATGCAAAAAGTCCAGGTAGTCATTTGATTAGGTGTTCAGGAGTGTTATGCAGTAGAAGCTGTTTAGAAGCTTCTTGTACCTAGACTTGGTGCTCTGGTACTGCTTGCTGTGCGAGAGCAGAGAGAACAGTCTGACTAGGGTGGCTGGAGTCGTTGACAATTTTTAGGGCCTTCCTGGTATAGAGGTCCTGGATGGCAGGAAGCTTGGCCTCAGTGATGTACTGGGCTGTTCGCACTACCCTCTGTTTAAACGTTTAAAATAATAGCTTTGCAAACGATTTGACACAAGTAACCGATAGTGTAACCAAACTCACAATCATAGTTGATGTTTGTATATTATGGATGGCTATGGTTTATTAGTACCCCACTGTCTAATTTATGTCCATATTACGTTTATTTCCAGCGAATTCATCCTCTGTGCTAAAAGTTACTGACAATAGGTGGCGCACGAGACCATAAAAAAAGTACTTCATTCCAAAGCGGAAGATAAACACCCTCCAGTATACCATAATCCTTTGCGTTTTTATTATTTTAAATGGAGCGTTACATCACGGTATGAAACAGGAGGCCAACGCCAAAGAGTGTGGTAAACAACAAAATTAATTTACTTCTCTTTAGTACACATGGAAATAATAAAATATGAAAAGATTATATGAGAGGTCTTGAGTGTTGTCGCCGACAGGATTCCTAGACATTTGCCTCAGATCCCCGGCTTTTTTTTTTTGGTAAGCAAATGGACGAAAGATGGCTAGCTGAAAGCTGGCTAGCTGAAAGCTATTTTGCCCTTTTTACCCAAGCTGTCATTCATCACAATTCAGACTCACAAACATGTCATGAATAAATCATTACTTGTCAGGATTATCGGTCAGAGATTGGGGCCAAAGTCAACCATTATGAGTGTTCACTGTCCAACCCTAGATGAGTCAGAACAGCTAACGTAGCTGCTAATGTTATCTATCGAGCTAGCTAACGTTAATCTTACCAAGTAAAAGACACGTTCAAGTAATAACATTACATGGGAAGTTATTGGGCTTTATTATAATTTCACAACTGTAGTGGGGTAATTGTAAGATTCTGTTGAAATTGGTTGACACTCATTTTGCCATCTATGGTCAATGTGGCTAAATGGCTCTGACACAGTCAGCTGTGACCCCTGTAACGTTCCAATCTTTATATTATCATAGTTTTCTGATTATGTAACACATTGGATAATGACAACATGTTTAGATGCTCGTCTTACAAAATTCTTACCTGTTTGCATTAATACCTTTAAAATGATTTGTAAGAGTGTGTTGATGAAAGAGTTGTCTCTGCATCTGCCAATGGGCCTAGCTAGTGACAGTATATTACAGAAAATAACGTTTGAACAAAGTCAGTGCTGTGTTGTGTCCCTTCTTTATTGAAAACACTGTTTAACACGGGGTAATATTTCCTTCCCTAGACCATCACTATGGCAGCAGCAAAGATGACCTTACGGCTACTCAAGAAGAGTGCCCCGGACAAGACCTCAGAGGTTTTGTCTGCCGAGGCGTCTCCAGACTCTAAGTGCCCCATCTGTCTGGACCGATTCAACAACATGTCCTACCTCGATCTCTGCTTGCACAAGTTCTGCTTCCGCTGCATCCACGAGTGGTCCAAGAACAAAGCCGAGTGCCCGCTATGCAAGCAGCCATTCAACTCTATCTATCACAGTATACAATCAGAGAAGGACTTCAAGAAGTATGACCTGCGGCCCACGGAGAACGGTTCCTTTGGGAGTTTCGCAGGGGAACGGTTCCGCTACCGCACCACGCTGACGGGGGCGCGTCGGCAGGACCAGAGAAGGACATCCCCTCCCCCCGACAACGGGGTCATGTTCGAGGCCCTAACGGGGGCTTCCCCCCCTCCTCGGCAGGACCGAGGCCTCCGTCGCATGATGGCGCGCCTGGCGGCCAGAAGGCAGGCAGAAAGCGAGGGCCGGACCGTGCGCAGCCTCCGTGAGCAGGAGATGATCAAGTTCAGACGGGCGCTCTACCGGCGAGGGGTGCGAGTGCGGAGCGTGCGGGACGGCGGCCGTTCCCGGGACATCTCGGCGGAGTTCTTCCAGAGGAACCCTGCCTGCCTGCACCGCCTGTTGCCCTGGCTGAAGAGAGAGCTGGTGGTGCTGTACGGTGCTCACGGCTCCCTGGTCAACATTGTGCAGCACATCATCATGTCCCGCATCACCCGCTATGACATGGAGGACCGGGCCATCCAGGAGGAGCTGCAGCCCTTCCTCCAGGCCCGCACCGATCACTTCCTGCACGAGTTTGTCAACTTCGCCCGAGCACCCTTCAACATGGAAGCCTACGACCAGCATGCCACCTACGACTGCCCTGCGCCGTCCTCGGACGAGGGCAGCAGCTCCAACTCCTCAGTGATCGCCATCTCCGAGGATGAGGAGGGGGGCGATTCTGTGGAGCTGGACCCCCCGGGGGACCCCGTGTCCGGGGTTGCCCTGAGCCAGTCAACATGGGACGACGAGACGCCCGGACCTTCGTACTCCACAACAGAACCCACCAGGGCCCTGCTGCTATCAATCAGAGTCTCAGACTCAGAGAGCAGTTTGGGGGAGGAGTGCGGAGCAGTGTCACAGCCAAAGGCCCCTCGCCTGACTGCAGGCTCTGCTCGGGTGAAAACCGACAAGGATGGACCGGCGTGTACCTCCTCTGGCGATGAGGATTGCATCATCGTGGGCTTTGTAAAGCCCCTAGCTGAAAGGACTCCAGAGCTGGTCAAACTGTCCTCTGACTCAGAGGAGTCTGTTCTGGAGGAGAGCAAAGACGAAGTGCCCAGGCTGCTTCAACACATCCGCTTCACCAGCCTTAGCCCTGCCTCCTCTCAAGGCCAATGTCCTGGGAGGGCAGAGGGGATGGAAAGGGAGCAAGATGTATCGTGCTCCAAGGAGAGACGTAACACCTCACCCTCAATTAGACGTGAGACATCCAGTAAGTCAGCAAGCAAAAACAGAGGACAAACTGAGAAAGATGGCAGGAGATGTCAAAGTCGCGATAGATCTAGAGAGAGGCCACGGTCGAGAAGCAGAGACCGGAGGAGGAGGTCCAGGAGTGCCGACCGCAGCCGCTCGACCAAGAGCCCGGCCATCTCCATCAACAGCGACAGCACTCTGTCCAGAGGCAGGAGGCAGTCGCGCTCCCAAAGCCGCGACCGCTCCCACACTAAAGGAGAGAAGAAGAGTGACAATAAAGATGGCAGCCGATCAGGCCGCAGCCACGACTCATCGTCGCACTCCTATCACTGGCACTATTACAGCCGGGAGAGTGAGAAGGACAGCAGCGCCACACTCTACACAGAGAGGAGGTCCTACTACTCCAGCTCACACAGGAACATCGATTGCAGGTCCCCATACCGGAGCCAGAGTCCTGATTCCCACCGGCGGGATAAGAGGCGCTCCAGAAGTCGTTCCAGCACGTGTTCGCCGTCCGGTGCTCACAGGAAGTCTCGTCACGAGAAGCCCAGCGGGAAGAGAAAGTACAAATCGAGACACCTGGAGGAACCTGACCCCAAAGACAAGTCTTCCAATGCCCTTGACGAGCCTCCCTCCTCCACCACCTCGTCCTGTATGAAAGACAAGAAGAAGAGCAAAGAGAAGCGTCACAGGAAGTCCAAGGAGAAGTCGGGGGGGAAAAGGAGCAGGAGCCTCAGCGTGGAGATCATCTATGAGGGCAGCTCCTCAGAGCAAACCAGGAAGCACCAGAAGAAGAAGAGGAAGAAGCACAAGAAGAAGGGCAAGAGGCACAAGAGCAAAGAGCGCACAGGGTCCGGGAAACACTCGCCCACTGTCATCACCATAGACAGCGACAGTGACCAACATACTGCCGCAGGCGCTAACGATGCTAACCACACCTGCCCGGTAAGCAGCAGCACTAGCAACTACGTGCTAGTACCTAGCACAACCACCACCACAGGCAACCCTGCAGACTCTGGCCTGCTGGAGTCCATGTTACAACACTGGGAACAGCAGATTCCACCTGTGGGTCTGGACAGTGGAGCGTTGGAGGTCAAGCCTCCTCTAACTGCTGCTGCTACTACTGACACACCTACACATAGTGAGGGGGTTCTGTCCCAATCTGCCTCTGCGGATGAGGTGAACTGTCATAGCCCTTCAAATGACAACACAAGTCATTCTTTGGAAGAATCATAATGCTGGTGGGTAGGAAGACATTTTATTTACCTTTAAAAGTTAGTTTTACACATCACTATGGAGGACATTTGATCAAAAAAATGATATGTACTGTTCTGCCAAAAAGTGCTCTTTCATTTGGGATGTGCCACTTTGGTGTATGAGGTAAAAAAATTAAAAAGGGGTCAAATATTGGGGTTTATTTGTCTGTCAGTGACTGTCTGTAAGGCCTACATTTAAAAGTATTTGTATAAAATACTTCAACTAATTTCTTATCAGTCATTCATTTCTATGCATCAATCTCAGGGATAACATGGGCTATAAAGCTGATGTAGCTTGTACCGTTGTGTTGAAAGAACACCTTTTCTACCTGCTGCTCATGTAGTCTGATGGAAAACTGCTCTTAATACTAGTTTATAAATCAATTTGGGAAAGACTGTTGTAACTGTGGAGTTGTAAATAGTAATAAACGTTTCTAAACTGAAATCAACAGCTGATATGACCTCCTGAATAAGTCAGCATTGGCCAGTAGCTCTTAGTTGGAGGCCACATATGTAATGGTTTCTGCCTGAGTGTGCATCCTTTCATGTGGATGGCATGACAGTTCTAGACCCTTACAGATGCTGCTACGATTAAGATGCTAACACATTACTCAAGCTGATTCTAGTGTGAAAAATGAACATCAACTTGCCAATGGTGCAATAACAAAATTATTGAAAGTAAGAAGTATCATGTGTTTATGTCCCCATTAGATTAGGCTTCTTATCTGAGTGGGTGCGGCTGCTTTTCATTTGAGATTTGATAAGATGATGCTAAACTGTAGGGTCAAGACTACAGTGGCGATTTTAGCATGTAAATCTTGGTGGGGCAAACTCTAAATATTTTTTTTTAGGTGCATGCCAGCAAAGTCACTACACTAAACAATACATTAATTGCACTATAACAGCGACAAGCGGTGCCCACAAACTGTTAGGGACTACATAAAGCTGTCCCAACAGCAGAGCTTTCTTTTCAGCACCATGAAATGAATCCTTACCACCGCTGCACCTGGCTATCAGCGGAGCCTTGTCTGGCAGCGAAACAGGGAGAATTGCTTGGGAAAGCTTGGCGAGTTAATGTTCCCATGGGATAGCGGTTACTGCTAAGGAGTACTGTCTGCATTGATAGCTGTGCTTGCTGTGGACCATGAGAGGAAAACCTGCACGGAACTGCCATACTTCGCTGAGGGAATATCTGCAAGTAGTGAGTAACCACAGCGGTGGGGTGCTTCGGGACTATATTGTGTGTCGTAATTTTTTTTTAGCGCCGACGGGTTAAGTAAGCTTGAAATAATTTGGACATGGGTTGTGCATCAATCATTGGGGTTTATTATTTTTTATTTATTTTGATGTGGTGCTTTGAAAATGTAATAATACACATTTTGAACCTTATGTATGTTGTCTTGGTGGAGTCATTTACTGTTTCAATTTAATTGAATGCATGTGAAAGCATATCCATATTCAATAACAGAAACCTATAATCATACCATCTGAAGTTAATACCCTAGTTGTCATCACCATAGATAGTTTACAATAGGGATTCTTATTGGAGATGTCCTTCTCACCGAACATCCGATGCGGTTGAGATATTCTATGTAAGGTAATATCGCGAGAGTCAAATTCGAACCTGGTGAGAGTGTTACATATGTTTTGCTAAAAATGTGATGCTCACCTTACCTGAATGACGTGTCGCCACTGCAAGACTAGAGCAGGAAACGAAACCGAAAGTGGCAAGATTGGCATGCAGTCAGGAATTGAAACCTACGCGCTAGGTTTCCTAAGCATACGGAGTATTCCTGCATTTGTCTGGCAGCAGCAGGTAAGAACAGTCTCATCTGTTTTTCGAGACACATGAACTTATTACTGGACACTTGGTTATCAAACAACCCCTGTTTACTTACTAAATAAGTATTTACATGATCGTGTTATAATTTTAGTGTAATAATTCAGCATATTTTGAAATATTATTCAGCCATAACAATTTAGTGTAACATTTTCAGCCGTAGGAATTTGCAATTATGTTAACTTACAAATTGTAATTGCAATGTATGAACTTAAATTACAGCTCATTTCAGCAGAGGTGTATTTAACAGCAGTTTCGTTACTATGGATGTTAACCCTGACTCCCCATACTACATCAACTTGCTTGACAGAAAGTCTCATCCTGAAGATCAAAGAGAATATGTGATGTTTCATGGCTGCTCAAAACAGGGCGCAGAGTTGATTAAAAGGGAAGGTTTCAAACCATCAAGTGCAGATAGAATGCTTGGTGCTGGTGTTTATGTTAGTCGGGACATCCGAAAAGCCTGTAAATACCCTCTTGATGTTCCTGACTCTGAGAAAAGAGTACTAAAAGTCAGAGTGGATGTCGGCAAGGTTAAGGTCATAGACATGCAGAACCACCCCATGCAGAAGACATGGCACACTGTGCATGGCTTTGACACTGCCTGGGTTCCTCCTAATGTTGGCATAGTACTGTGTAACGAGGAGGAGGACTGTGTCTATGACCCAAAGAGAATCAAAGTCATCGAGGTCATGAAGGTTACTGAAGATAACTTGTAAGTATGAAAAAGACTGCACTCTTTTCAAGAAACCTACAGGGATAATCCACCCCAAACCATTTAATTATTATGAGTGACAGTGTTAAACTGTTAAATAACACTAATATGTGAAAACATGTTTCATTTTGTCGTTATAACAAGGTTGGTATCAACATATAAAAATCGTTGTAGAAATCCGTTGCAGCTCAAGTCAACTGCAAAATCCACTGTGCAATGCTTTCTTTGGGCAGCTGGCTAGCTAGAAAACGTAGCTACACACAATACTAACAAAGATTTGTAAAACTAACCCAAGATAGACCAGAGCCTGTTGTTTCCAATGGGAGCAAATGAATCATAGTGGGCAGAAAAAGCAAGGTGGGCAGAGCCAAGCACGAGCTAGCGATTTCCTAAGGCGCGTTCTAGCATTTATTTGCATATTTACATTAGGGAACGCCTACTCTGAAGTGCCCTTGTGCAATAACGAAATTCGACCTTTCGCTCCTAAATATTTTCCGAAAATTCGGCAAAAGGTAAAGTCTACAAAAGGTAAAGTCTACAAAACTTAGTCCACAATGTTTGTTACAGAGTGTAGTTTTGGAAACCGAAAACTGTATTGAGTTCAAATGTTTAATCGATGAGAAAATGTGAAGAATGTCGTCCAAAATCCATCTCGCTCAATCTTCTCCCACTGCCGGCGACTGGTCTTCCTCTCTTCACCATATTTGGCAGTGAGTGGAAACCAACCGAACGCTTCACCTTTATTTTTTAACATTTATTTAACTAGTCAGTTAAGAACAAATTCTTATTTACAATTACAGCCAAACCCGGACGACGCTGGGCCAATTGTGCACCGCCCTATTAGACTCCCAATCACACATGTGATACAACCTGGATTCAAACCAGGGACTGTAGTGATGCCTTTTGCACTGAGATGCAGTCGTAGACCACTGCGCCACTCCGGATCATGTATACATCCAGTGAAATATCTGGCTCATTGTTCTATCTGTGATCATACAAAAGTCAATATCAGCGTGTAATGTAGCAAGCTAGCTGTAGAAATCGCCTAAACAAACTGCACTGTTAATTTAGGAGTCTCTCACCCAGTTCAATTTGCAGTTAATCTCTGCCCAGAGCAGTGCAGAGTACGTTGCTATGGCAACAATGGCTCTTTCCCACGTTTCCCACAGTCACACTCAGAAGAAACTTGAGTTAAATAATTTGGTACACTTTTTAGATTGAGCACATCTAAGTGAATTCTATACTTTGTCATGAGGATATAGACTAGTATGCCATATCATCTATAGGCTAATTTGGTGATCCGGAATGCAGGTCATTGTTTTAAAAGCGTTATGAAATGTGATAGTGTCTATCTGCAGTGAGGAGAACCATATGATGCGTTCCTACATGATTTCCTGATTTCACAGAAGGACCACTTAGAAAATATTTTTTTCACCCGCTGATAAAACAGGCTTTCACCAAATTGACATCAGTTTCATAATTTTTATTTCTGGGGGTGGATTATCCCTTTAAAGATAAAATATCTTACAATTTGAAATGATGTACATAGGCCTACTGAATCCAATATACTTTATGTAAACAAAATGTTCTCCCTGTCTTACAGATCTCAGTATGATCATCTTCAGAGTGGAGTCACCCCTGAGGACAGCCACGTCTACGTGATGTATCATGGAACATCAAAACAGATTGCTGTGGATATACAGAGAAATGGATTCAAACCTTCCAAAGATGGCATGCTTGGTGCCGGTGTCTACCTCAGTCGAGACATCAGAAAAGCCATCAAATACCCCATTGGTGCCGATGACTCAGACAGGATGGTTCTGAAAGTAAAGGTGAATGTTGGCAAGGTTAAGGTGATAAAATGTCAGAGACACCCCATGCAGAAGACCTGGCACACTGAGCATGGCTTCGACACTGCCTGGGTTCCACCTGGTGTTGGCATGGTGCCGAGCAACCAAGAGGAGGACTGTGTTTTCGACCCAAAGAGAATCAAAGTGTTGGCAATGCTGAAAGTGCCCAACTTAAAGAAGTAAGTGATATTGACACAGTCACCTATAACAACTAGACAAAAGTAGTACTATGCTTGCAGACATATAAAGCAATCATAAATCATTTTCCAAGAAAGGCTTGAAAGAGTTATTGATACCAGCACATACGGTATGCTTACCCCTCTATGCAGGTTTTGATTGAGACATTTTGTATTTAATTCTCTTTCCTCAGTGTAAACCCATGGTTGAAACATCTACTGCAAAACTGATGGTGTTCTGCATTCAGAGGGAGCATCAACTCATGGTCATCAGAAGAGGATGGTGTCAGGTTCACCTAGGGGTCATGATTGGGGCTGTACCAAATGATTGATGTATTAGAATAATTGATTATGCTTATGTTGTATTAATAGAAGGGGAGGGGTTATAAGACCCCTCTTTACATTTATAGGGTCCTAGACTACAGATTAACAATATATATACACATTGAGGTTTGAATGTTGTTCCACAGTTGTTTTCTAGTGTTCTCTCTCTCTCTCGCTCTCTCTCTCTCATAAAGAGACCCCTCTGAGAAATGTGTGACTGAGACTACTCAGACATTCCACTATAATCAATTTGGACATTTACTGCTAAGCTTTTAGATAACACACTAAAAGCCTTGTTTATATAGCTTTGTAGGCATGGTTTTGGTCTCAGGAGTAAAAGGTAATGACATAGGCAGTGACATCACTAAAGGCTGGACTTTGGGTTTGATAAAATAACATGGGACCTTTTCTTTGATGCAGAACTTACTCAGAAACATGCATGCTATGTTCCTGATTGTCAACTTCTGTCTGCAATTGCATTAATAAAGGTTTTTGCATGATTTAATTAAAGATATTGTCATAATGGTAATTTCACCAATGATTGACAAGGAACAAGGAAACGAACCCTAACATTTGGCGAGCTTGCCAGGAGTGAGTGTCACCCAGTTGGCGGACATTCCACACCACGGTGCCAGAGCTCATAGGAAGAAGACGCTATATTTCACAATGGGCCTACTGATGATTTGACATGGCAATCTATATGCAATCAATCATATGACCTTATCATATCAATTTTTTTTTAAATACAGTCAATCATATTTACTTTATGTCAATAATACATGTGTATCGATGATCATACGTTGTTTAAAAAAATATATCTTCCTATAATAAATCTATAACAATTAAGTTTATTTGGTAAATATTTTCTTAATTCTTTCTTGAACTGCACTGTTGGTTAAGGGCTTGTAAGTAAGCATTTCACGGTAAGGTCTACACGTTGTATTCGGTGCATGTGACAAATACAGTTTGATTTTATTTATTTTATTTCACCTTTATTTAACCAGGTAGGCCAGTTGAGAACAAGTTCTCATTTACAACTGCGACCTGGCCAAGATAGAGCAAATCAAATGTATTTATATAGCCCTTCTTACATCAGCTGATATTCTCAAAGTGCTGTACAGAAACCCAGCCTAAAACCCCAAACAGCAAGCAATGCAGGTGTAGAAGCACGGTGGCTAGGAAAAACTCCCTAGAAAGGCCAAAACCTAGGAAGAAACCTAGAGAGGAACCAGGCTATGAGGGGTGGCCAGTCCTCTTCTGGCTGTGCCGGGGTGGAGATTATGACAGAACATGGCCAAGATGTTCAAATGTTCATAAATGACCAGCATGGTCAAATAATAATAATAATCATAGTAGTTGTCGAGGGTGCAACAAGTCAGCAACTCAAGAGTAAGTGTCAGTTGGCTTTTTCATAGCCGATCTTTGAGAGTATCTCTACCGCTCCTGCTGTCTCTAGAGAGTTGAAAACAGCAGGTCTGGGACAGGTAGTATGTCCGGTAAACGGGTCAGGGTTCCAGCAGGTCTGGGACAGGTAGCACGTCCGGTGAACAGGTCAGGGTTCCATAGCCGCAGGCAGAACAGTTGGACACTGGAGCAGCAGCACGGCCAGGTGGACTGGGGACAGCAAGGAGTCATCATTCCAGGTAGTCCTGAGGCATTGTCCTAGGGCTCAGGTCCTCCGAGAGAGAAAAAGAAAGAGAATTAGAGAGAGTATATTTAAATTCACATAGGACACCGGATAAGACAAGAGAAATACTCCAGATGTAACAGACTGACCCTAGCCCCCCGACACATAAACTACTGCAGCATAAATACTGGAGGCTGAGACAGGAGGGGTCAGGAGACACTGTGGCCCCATCCGATGATACCCCCGGACAGGGCCAAACAGGCAGGATATAACCCCACCCACATTGCCAAAGCACAGCCCCACACCACAGCCCCACCAATGTAGTGCGACACAAACAACACAGAGTTACACATGGGATAAACAAACGTACAGTCAATAACACAATAGAAAAGTCTATATACAGTGTGTGCAAATGTAGTAAGATTAGGGAGGTAAGGCAATAAATATGCCATAGTGGCAAAATAATTACAATTTAGCAATTAAACACTGGAATGAAAGATGTGCAGAAGATGAATGTGCAAGTAGAGATACTGGGGTGCAAAGGAGCAAAAAAATAAATGACGATATGGGCATGAGGTAGTTGGGTGGGCTATTCACAGTTGGGCTGTGTACAGGTGCAATGATCAGTAAGCTGCTCTGACAGCTGATACTTAAAGTTAGTGAGGGAGATATAAGTCTCCAGCTTCAGTGATTTTTGCAATTCGTTCCAGTCATTGGCAGCAGAGAACTGTAAGGAAAGGCGGCCAAAGGAGGAGTTGGCTTTGGGGGTGACCAGTGAAATATACAGTTGAAGTCGGAAGTTTACATACACTTAGGTTGGAGTCATTAAAACTCGTTTTTCAACCACTCCACAAATTTCTTGTTAACAAACTATAGTTTTGGCAAGTCGGTTAGGACAGCGGTCCCCAACCCCCGGGCCGCGGACCGGTACCAGTCCGTGGGTTGTTTGGTACTGGGCCGCAGAGAAAGAATAAATAACTTACATTATTTCCGTTTTATTTATTATCTGAACAATGTTTTATTTTGAAAAATGAACGCGGAGCACAGACACCCCCGTGCTTCACGGTTGGGATGGTGTTCTTCGGCTTGTAAGCCTCCCCCTTTTTCCTCCAAATATAACGATGGTCATTATGGCCAAACAGTTCTATTTTTGTTTCATCAGACCAGAGGACATTTCTCCAAAAAGTACGACCTTTGTTCCCATGTGCAGTTGCAAACCGTAGTCTGGCTTTTTTATGGCGGTTTTGGATCAGTGGCTTCTTCCTTGCTGAGCGGCCTTTCAGGTTATGTTGATACAGGACTTGTTTTACTGTGGATATAGATACTTTTGTACCTGTTTCCTCCAGCATCTTCACAAGGTCCTTTGCTCTTGTTCTGGGATTGATTTGCACTTTTCGCACTAAAGTATGTTCATCTCTAGGAGACAGAACGCGTCTCCTTCCTGAGTTGTATGAATTTACGCAGCAGGTTAGGATCATTAAAGTAGAAGTTTAGGAAACTGAGGTTAAGGTTAGGAAAATGGTTAGTGTTTTGAGAAGGAGGTTAGGAGAGAGACTTTGAGTATGCTTTCCGCATGGTTTGTTCAAGACAACTGAGAACTCTGAAAAAACGAGCTCAGATTGGAATGTCAGTGATCTTCATGGCGGAGAAGTCGGAGAGCTAAAACGCTGCAGTCATTTCTAGATGGGATACAGTTTGTCAATTTGACTTAAAAAAATAATAATTGGGGGGCATTTAGCAAACCCCAACCCTAACACTTTCCCTAACCTGCTACGTTAATTCTCCTAACCTGCTGCTTAAGTTCTCCAAAACCTGCTATGAAAAGGGAATTTTGACGAAAGCTGTATCCCTTCTAGACAAAACCAGTTGATGCCCGAAATTCCGAGTTGGATGACCGTTCAAAATTATTTCCCAGTTGGAGCGCGTTTTTTCCTAGTTCCCAGTTGTCTTGAACGCACTAAAGTCGGATATTTCCTAGTTTCGAGGTACAGGTTGTCCTGAACAAACCAAGTAGCCTGGCCTATTCCGATCTGAGGTTTGAGTTGCGAGTGCTACACCGCTCTGTCACGGTTGTCGTCGGGAAAGGAGGACCAAAATGCAGCAGGATTGTGGATGCTCATCTTGACGTTTATTAAACTCAAAAGTGAACACCAAAATAATAAACACAACGAACTCATGATCAACAAAACAGTCTTGTCAGGCTCACACACGCTAAACAAGAAACAATCTCCCACCACTACAAACACACCCTAATATATAGGACTCTCAATTAAAGGCAAATAGACAACACCTGCCTTCAATTGAGAGTCCCTACCCCAATTAACTAAACATAGAAACAGATTCACTAGACTAAACATAGAAATACATAAACATAACACAGTGCCCAAAACCCCCGGAATACATAAATCAAATGCCCTACTAAATCAACCACCACCCCGAACCACATAAAACAAATACCCTCTGCCACGTCCTGACCAAACTACAATAACAATTAACCCTTATACTGGTCAGGACGTGACACGCTCTGAGTTGGCAGTGGCAGTCCAAACTTCATGTAAGGTCAACCATTTAAATAATTTATTTGAGCTAAACAGCATAACACATTTGATCGTAATAATGACAGAATTGCGTTTACTTTCATATTCGTTTTCTCTCAATTTTTTTATTTGTGGCCTTGTACCCGCAGTATATTTTAATGGCTTGATTAGGCTAAACATAATAAAACAATTCCAAATAAGGTAATGAGTTAGAATTGTATGTTTGACAACCTTATAAACGTCCAAAAGTCTTCTGCAAACAATTTGAACTATGTTAAATATGAGAGGCAGGTGGGTTCCGCTACCGCACCATGCTGACGGGGGCGCGTCGGCAGGACCAGAGAAGGACATCCCCTCCCCCCGACAACGGGGTCATGTTCGAGGCCCTAACGGGGGCTCCCCCCCCCCCCCCTCCTCGGCAGGACCGAGGCCTCCATGGCATGATGGCGCGCCTGGCGGCCAGAAGGCGGGCAGAAAGCGAGGGCTGGACCGTGCACAGCCTCCGTGAGCAAGAGATGATCAAGTTCAGACGGTCGCTCTACCGGCGAGGGGTGCGAGTGTGGAGCATGCGGGACGGCGGCCGTTCCCGGGACATCTCGGCGGAGTTCTTCCAGAGGAACCCGGCCTGCCTGCACCGCCTGTTGCCCTGGCTGAAGAGAGAGCTGGTGGTGCTGTACGGTGCTCACGGCTCTCTGGTCAACATTGTGCAGCACATCATCATGTCCCGCATCACCCGCTATGACATGGAGGACAGGGCCATTCAGGAGGAGCTGCAGCCGTTCCTCCAGGCCCGCACCGATCACTTCCTGCACGAGTTTGCCAACTTCGCCCGAGCACCCTTCAACATGGAAGCCTACGACAAGCATGCCGCCTACGACTGCCCTGCGCCATCCTCGGACGAGGGCAGCAGCTCCAACTCCTCAGTGATCGCCATCTCCGAGGATGAGGAGGGGGGCGATTCTGTGGAGCTGGACCCCCCGGGGGACCCCGTGTCCGGGGTTGCCCTGAGCCAGTCAACATGGGACGACGAGACGCCCGGACCTTCGTACTCCACAACAGAACCCACCAGGGCCCTGCTGCTATCAATCAGAGACTCAGACTCAGAGAGCAGTGTGGGTGAAGAGTGAAGAGCAGTGTCACAGCCAATGGCCCCTTGCCTGACTGCAGGCTCTGCTCGGGTGAAAACCGACAAGGATGGACCGGCGTGTACCTCCTCTGGCGATGAGGATTGCATCATCGTGGGCTTTGTAAAACCCCTAACTGAAAGGAATCCAGAGCTGGTCAAGCTGTCCTCTGACTCAGAGGAGTCTGTTCTGGAGGAGAGCAAAGACGAAGTGCCCAGGCTGCTTCAACACATCCGCTTCACCAGCCTTAGCCCCGCCTCCTCTCAAGGCCAATGTCCAGGGAGGGCAGAGGGGATGGAAAGGGAGCAAGATGTATCGTGCTCCAAGGAGAGACGTAACACCTCACCCTCAATTAGACGTGAGACATCCAGTAAGTCAGCAAGCAAAAACAGCGGACAAACTGAGAAAGACGGCAGGAGATGTCAAAGTCGCGATAGATCTAGAGAGAGGCCACGTTCGAGAAGCAGAGACCAGAGGAGGAGGTCCAGGAGTGCCGACCGCAGCCGCTCAACCAAGAGCATGGCCATCTCCATCAACAGCGATAGCACTCTGTCCAGAGGCAGGAGGCAGTCGCGCTCCCAAAGCCGCGACCACTCCCACACAAAAGGAGAGAAGAAGAGGGACAATAAAGATGGTACAGCCGATCAGGCCGCAGCCACGACTCATCGTCGCACTCCTATCACTGGCACTACTACAGCCGGGAGAGTGAGAAGGACAGCAGCGCCACACTCTACACAGAGAGGAGGTCCTACTACTCCAGCTCACACAGGAACATCGATTGCAGGTCCCCATCCTGGAGCCAGAGTCCTGATTTCCACCGGCGGGATAAGAGGCGCTCCAGAAGTCGTTCCAGCACGTGTTCGCCGTCCGGTGCTCACAGGAAGTCTCGTCACGAGAAGCCCAGCGGGAAGAGAAAGTACAAATCGAGACACCTGGAGGAACCTGACCCCAAAGACAAGTCTTCCAATGCCCTTGACGAGCCTCCCTCCTCCACCACCTCGTCCTGTATGAAAGACAAGAAGAAGAAGAAGAGCAAAGAGAAGCGTCACAGGAAGTCCAAGGAGAAGTCGGGGGGGAAAAGGAGCAGGAGCCTCAGCGTGGAGATCATCTATGAGGGCAGCTCCTCAGAGCAAACCAGGAAGCACCAGAAGAAGAAGAGGAAGAAGCACAAGAAGAAGGGCAAGAGGCACAAGAGCAAAGAGCGCACAGGGTCCGGGAAACACTCGCCCACTGTCATCACCATAGACAGCGACAGTGACCAACATACTGCCGCAGGCGCTAATGATGCTAACCACACCTGCCCGGTAAGCAGCAGCACTAGCAACTACGTGCTAGTACCTAGCACAACCACCACCACAGGCAACCCTGCAGACTCTGGCCTGCTGGAGTCCATGTTACAAGACTGGGAACAGCAGATTCCACCTGTGGGTCTGGACAGTGGAGTGTTGGAGGTCAAGCCTCCTCTAACTGCTACTGCTACTACTGACACACCCAGACATAGTGAGGGGGTTCTGTCCCAATCTGCCTCTGTGGATGAGGTGAACTCTCATAGCCCTTCAAATGACAACACAAGTCATTCTTTGGAAGAATCATAATGCTGGTGGGTAGGAAGACATTTTATTTACCTTTAAAAGTTAGTTTTACACATCACTATGCAGGCATGATCTTGATATGTACTGTTCTGCCAAAAGGTGCTCTTTCATTTGGGATGTGCCACTTTGCTGTATGAGGTAAAAAATATTGGGGTCTTATTGGTGTCTTATTGTCAGCAGTGGCTGTCTGTAAGGCCTACATTAAAAAGTATTTGTATAAAATACTTCAACTAATTTCTTATCAGTCATTCATTTCTATGCATCAATCTCAGGGATAACATGGGCTATAAAGCTGATGTACCTTGTACCGTTGTATTGAAACCAAACACCTTTTCTACCTGCTGCTCATGTAGTCTGATGGAAAACTGCTCTTAATACTAGCCAATAAATCAATATGGGAAAGACTGTTGTAACTGTGGAGTTGTAAATAGTAATAAACGTTTCTAAACTGAAATCAACAGCTGATATGACCTCCTGAATAAGTCAGCATTGGCCAGTAGCTCTTAGTTGGAGGCCACATATGTAATGGTTTCTGCCTGAGTGTGCATCCTTTCATGTGGATGGCATGAGAGTTCTAGACCCTTACAGATGCTGCTACGATTAAGATGCTAACACATTACTCATGCTGATTCTAGTGTGATAAATGAACATCAACTTGCCAATGGTGCAATAACAAAATGATTGAAAGTAAAACGTATCATGTGTTTATGTCCCCATTAGATTAGGCTTCTTATCTGAGTGGGCGCGGCTGCTTTTCATTTGAGATTTGATAAGATGATGCTAAACTGTAGGGTCAAGACTACAGTGGCGATTTTAGCATGTAAATCTTGGTGGGGCAAACTCTAAATATTTTTTTTAGGTGCATGCCAGCAAAGACACAACACTAAACAATACATGAATTGCACTATAACGGCAACAAGCGGTGCCCACAAACTGTTAGGGTCTATGTAACCGATGTGAAAAGGCTAGTTAGTTAGCGGTGGTGCGCGCTAATAGCGATTCAATCAGTGACGTCACTCGCTCTGAGACCTGAAGTGGTTGTTCCCCTTGCGTTGCAAGGGCCGTGGCTTTTGTGGTGTGATGGGTAACGATGCTTCGTGGGTGTCAGTTGTTGATGTGTGCAAGGGTCCCTGGTTCGAGCCCAGGTTGGGGCAAAGAGAGGGACTGAACCTACACAGTTACATCTACATAAATCTGTCCCAACAGCAGAGCTTTCTTTTCAGCACCATGAAGTGAATCCTTACCACCGCTGTACCTGGCTATCAGCGGAGCCTTGTCAAACAATTAATTCAGCCTCTTTTACTGCCTTTTTAAAAAATGTGACTGATATGGCTGACTTGCTTAAACAAATGTGGCTTCTACTGACAATTGAGATGTACAAACTATGGCATAAGGGAACGATGAGCGGATAAGAGGCATTAAGTAATTTAGAATAAGGCATTAATTAGCGACTTAAGATGGACGTGGTCAATATAACTATGTGTTCAGCACTTTTGAAATGTACAGCAACAGAATGCCAAACACGGCTTCTCTTACAGTATTTTCCCTGTACACCAAGTCAGAACCATAGTGTTAGGGTTGAACTGGCTATTTGTTTGCATAACTTATATAATATACTGGGGAAGCTATGCTACAATATTAAATATATAAACTACGGATAAGTCAACTGCTGAAGACAAGAACTACAATCGGCGACAGGAAGTGCGTCACGAGGCTGGGACCAGCCTGCACGCCGACGATAGGAGGAGCAAGTTTAAACCACGCTCCTCCTCCCTCTGACAGGCCAGCATTGAGCGGGAACTATCACTGTCAGAGTATATAAGAGAGAACAATAGGATGGGACGCTCTCTTCTCTGTCTGCCCTGCGTGGTGTAACAGCGAGACCGTATACGAATGACATATTTACCATACACGTGTTTGCATTAATTAAAGTACAAATAAATCAGAAGTTACTATGTGCTGACTATTTTGTTCTGATACCAGAATCGAATTGACGCAACTTAAACAATAGGATAAATAAAGGGGACATATAAGCAAACAATGAAACCTCTTACAATATTAGATGATAACATTTCTCAAAAACACGTTATAAGCTACATGTGCAGCACCACCGAGTCAGAACAGTAACATTAGGAGAAATTAAGAGGTGAAAATAGACCAAATTATTAGGGTGAGGCACATGGGCTACTAACAGCTTACTACACAACATACTTATTATTACTTTCTTAGCTACAGTATACATAACTCCCTTGCATATTACATCATTTATGCAGCAGCATACAAGACATTTTTGGACTCACCTTGGCTTGTGATGTGCTCACTTAAACATGAAGGTGGTGCGGCGGTCCTTTGTGGGCAAATTTTGTCATCAAAATCTGGCATTCTCTGGATTTATGGTAGGAACTCGGGGGGGAAAAAACACACAGCCGCTCCATTGAATAGCAGGCTAGTGGTTACTTTGCAATGCTTGCAGTTAGCCACTGATTCCTTCCAAATGAATCACTGTTGAATTTGCTATTTCCAACTTGTTGTGTAATCTTTATGCCCAATGGCCGATGAGCACCGATACATTTTATCTATAATTTCTCTTCATTATTTCTCTTCATATGACAAGGATTATAAAGGATTTGCCAGTAGATTGTCTACTTGATTCATGATGACTGCTAGTTAAGATTTTGAAAGTAAGATGTTGACATGATCAGTCCAAACAAAGCTACAGTACATATAACATGATTTGATGTCATTTTATCTGTGGCCAATGACCTTGAGCCTTCTTGGAAGGGCACTTGAAATATAACTCTATGGCAGGACCCAAAGGGCTGAAATTTTGGATGTCTACCCTTACTAAGGACTTAGACTTGGTGATGAAGTAGTGCCTCCATGAGTGACAGAACACTGAGCCAATCACAGCGCAATGCTCCTATTTCCTGCTGGCTCGCCCCACCACCACAGAAAACGCTGAGCTAGGCTGAAACACCTGCATTTTATAGCTGACTTACTCAAGAGAACTAAAAAGAGACCATGTGTGTATGCGGCTTTAGCAAATCAATTATATATATATATATATTTTACATTGTTTGCAAACTGATATGTGACACATATGAATGCCAAAATTACATGCAAAACAGACTAGAACCCCCCCCCCCAAAATTGTATTTTTTATCTTTGCAAAACATGTGGTGCTCACTTGTCCTGAATGACGGGTCAAGACTGCAAGACTAGACCAGGAAATGAAACCTAAATTGGCAAGATTGGCCTGCAGTCAGGAATTGAAACCTAAGTGCTAGGTTTCCTAAGCATAGGGAGTATTCCTGCATTTGTCTGGCAGCAGCAGGTAAGAACAGTCTCATCTGTTTTTCGAGACACGTTAACTTATTACTGGACACTTGGCTATCAAACAACCCCTGTTTACTTACTAAATAAGTCTTTACATGATCGTGTTATAATTTTTGTGTAATAATTCTGCATATTTTGAAATATTATTCAGCCATAACAATTTAGTGTAACAGTTTCAGCCTTAGGAATTTGCAATGATGTTAACTTACAAATTGTAATTGCAATGTATGAACTTAAATTACAGCTCATTTCAGCAGAGGTGTATTTAACAGCAGTTTCGTTACTATGGATGTTAACCCTGACTCCCCATACTACATCAACTTGCTTGACAGCAAGACTCACCCTGAAGATCACAGAGAATATGTGATGTTTCATGGCTGCTCAAAACAGGGCGCAGAGTTGATTAAAAGGGAAGGTTTCAAACCATCAAGTGCAGATAGAATGCTTGGTGCTGGTGTTTATGTTAGTCGGGACATCCGAAAAGCCTGTAAATACCCTCTTGATGTTCCTGACTCTGAGAAAAGAGTACTAAAAGTCAGAGTGGATGTCGGCAGGGTTAAGGAAATAGACAAGCGGAACCACCCCATGCAGAAGACATGGCACACTGTGCATGGCTTTGACACTGCCTGGGTTCCTCCTAATGTTGGCATGGTGCCGAGCAACCAACAGGAGAACTGTGTCTATGAACCGAAGAGAATCAAAGTCATTGAGGTGATGAAGGTTACCGAAGAGAACTTGTAAGTATGAAAAAGACTTAAAGTTTCATATACAACACTTTTTTTCAATAAATGTAAAGATATAATGTATCTTAAAAACAATTAACCTACTGAACACAATATAATTTCTTACATAGCTATAAACACAAATGATGTTCCTGTCTTACAGATCTCAGTATGATCATCTTCAGAGTGGAGTCACCCCTGAGGACAGTCACGTCTACGTGATGTATCATGGGACATCAAAGCAGGCTGCAGTAGAAATACAGAGAAATGGATTCACACCATCTAAAGTTGGCATGCTTGGTGCAGGTGTCTACCTCAGTCGAGACATCAGAAAAGTCATTAGATACCCCCTTGGTTCTTCTGACTCAGACAGGATGGTTCTGAAAGTGAAGGTGAATGTTGGCAGAGTTAAAGTCATCAACAAAAAAGGTCATGACAACCAATACAACTGGCACACTCGTGGCTTCGACACTGCCTGGGTTCCACCTGGTGTTGGCATGGTGCCGAGCAACCAAGAGGAAGACTGTGTCTATGACCCAAAGAGAATCAAAGTGATGGCAATGCTGGATGTCGCCAACTTAAAAAAGTAAATGATATCGAGTCACAGTCATATAACACAATCAGTAAAGTAATACTTTTTTCAAGAAAGACTTAAAAGACTACTTGATACTAGATCATATGCTATGCTTACCCCACTTCAGGTTTTGATTGAGGCGTTTCTATTTGATTCTTTCCCCAGGGTAAACCCATGGTTAACCCATGGTTAAACACTATGCAGTGGAACTGATGAACTCTGCATTCAGTGGGAGCATCCAGCATCACCTCATGGTCACCAGAAGAGGATGGTTAGAATCAGACGGTCCAACATGATACAGCTCATAGGAAGTAGAAGCTGATGATTTGACATGGCAATCTATATGCAATCAATCATATAACCTTATCATATCAAATATTTTCGAAATATAATCAATCATATTTACTTGATGTCAATAATGCATGTGTATCAATGATCATATGTTTAAAAAAATGTTTTTTTCTTCCTGATATACACCTCAAATAAATATGTAAAAGTTCCCCACATTGTCTGAGTGTGTTTCCCTTTTCCTCTTAGAATATCTAATCCGTTAATCAGCAAGATAAAAGGGAAAGTAGCCTTTACTTTTGATTGGTCGTGGCCATACCCTTGAGAAACTACATTTCGCCAGTACAGTTATGATTAGGTTTGTGCGCACTTCAAATTAATGATGGTGTTCCTGCCCTACTAATTCCAGCTCTTACAAAGGCAGGATAAGTCTTTAACATATCAGCTAACCCAGTGATGTATATATACACCATTGAGCTAACCAAATAATGTGATTTAGCAATTTGACCATTGGTTGATGCAATGCAACGTCTGTGGATCTATTCGGGCAGGAACACCACCAATACCCATGAGGGAGAGACTCTTCACTGCACTTCGATTCCGAAGTGACTTTTCAGTAGCAGGTTAGGATACGGAGGTTAGCGAAAATAATGTCCTAACCTGCTACGAAAATGTATTTGTATCGAAGTTCGGTGAAAAGTGTCCCATACCTGTGACATTGGATTAGAAGCTCAATTGTATACTTCTCACGTCCTCTCTCCTCGCCTCTTTCTCAAAACCAAAGTCAGAGGTCCCGCCTCTCTGACCTCATCCAATGGGGTTTGAAAAGGAGGCGAGAAGAGAGCTTGAGGAGAATGTATTGAGATAATTGCATGGTTTGTTCACGACACCTGGGATCTCTGAAAAAACGAGCTCAGACTGTGATCTTCAGAGCGGAGAAGTCGGAGCTCTAGGATGATGCCGTAATTACTAGATGGGATACAGTTGGTCAATTTGACTTAAACGTTTTGTTGTGCATTTAGCCAACCCTAACCCTTTTCCTAACCTTAACCTAATGATCATAACCTGCTACGTTAATTATCCTAACCTGCTGCTTAGGTTCTCCAAACCTGCTATGAAAAGTCAATTTTGAGAAAAGCTGTATCCCTTATAGACAAAACCGGTTGATGCTTGAGTTTCCGACTTCAAAATCCGAGTTGGATTACCATTCAAAACTATTTTCCCAATTGGAGTTCATTTTTTCCCTACTTTCCAGTTGTAGTTCCAGTTTTCCCTACTTTCCTAGTTCCGAGTTCCGGGATGTCTAGAACAAACCAAGTAGCCTAGCCTATTCCGATCTGACGTTTGAGTTGCGAGTGCGACACCGCTCTGAGTTGAACTGGCAGTCCAAACTTCATGTAAGGTCAACAATTAAAATCATTTATTTGAGCTAAACAGTATAATACATTTGATCGTAATAATGACAGAATTGCGTTTACTTTCATATTCGTTCTCTCTTATTTATTTGTGGCCTTTAACGTTACCTGCAGTATATCTTCATAGCTTGAGTAGGCTAAACAGAGTAAAACGATTTCGAATAAGGTATTGGGAAAGGGGATACCTAGTCAGTTGTACAAATGAATGCATTCAACTGAAATGTGTCTTTCGCATTTAACCCAACCCCTCTGAATCAGAGAGGTGCGGGGGGGCTGCCTTATTAAATCGATATCCAAGTCTTCGGCGCCCGGGGAACAGTGGGTTAACTGCCTTGCTCAGGGGCAGAACGAGATTTTTACCTTGTCAGCTCATGGGTCCTTTCGGTTACTGGCCCAACGCTCTAACCACTAGGCTACCTGCCGTAACGTATCGAGCTAGAAGTGTATGTTTGACAATCTTATAAACGTCATAAGTCTTATGTTAAATATGAGGGCCAGGTCGGTAGGAAACCTATAAATTACACAACACATTTAAAATTAAAGTCAAACGTAGGTTTTGCGAACATAACAAAGTCAGTAGTGTTGGACATACAATACAAAAAACACCATAAAATCATCTCCAAGTGATTTACATTTTGTAAATCTGTTCCAAAGTATTTCCCCGCATAATAGAGAGATATAGGCTACAATATGTGATCGTATACAAAAGTAGGCAAGGTTTGAAATTATAATGTTTTAGTAAAATATTATATCTGTTCTTGTTGTCAATTTTCAGTATACAAATGATTTGTAATCATGTTCAGGTCCCCTGACCAAAAATCGTTCCGCGGCTGAATCTAGTTTATGATCCCTGACCTAGGTCATAGTACATCCGAATGTATAACCATGATGGTGTTGGCTAATTACATTTTTATGTAATATAAAATTGGTTGCCTTCTAAACAACCGACCCATGGACAATGTGTGCTGCTAGAGAAGAGATATAGCCTAAGGGTTCAGTTGACAACATAAATGAAGGTTTAAGCGAGTTGCACCTGCTGTTTAGTTCAAACTTAACATTTTTTATGGGTATCTTGGCCTGCTTGTTTTCATTTAGCTATATTTCCCATGCACTGAAAGTGCAGGCACATGTTTCCCAGGTAATCCCCTACTCATACGCACTAAATGCTGCGTGTGATTTTCTGCTACTCTCTGACAGCAACCATCGAACCGAACCCCAGAGACTGGGCTTGGGTATTCAAGATTAGATGATATACCTTTTGTCATGAATATTCATATGGGATCTGTTTCATCTGACATTATGATATGGATTGTTTTAACCTATATTCAACAATAAATATCCATAGTCTGGAATACCTCCCTATGTTGTCAGTCATGATTGTGTTATAACTGCATTATTGTGCAGGCGGGCTGGAGCACCAGAAAGGACACATTTGTGTGGGTAGAACCATCATTGGATCTGTTAGGACAGGATCTAGTCAGAAAAGAAGTGTTTTTTTGTGGTATTATAATGTGTGCATTTTATCCTCAAACTTTTCAACTAACATGAACTTTGATATTAATCAGTGTGCTCAGTTTAGGTTACACTTTCTGGATGGTACCAGTAAGCCTATGTTAACTTCTTGATTTTATACACAAATAATGTAAATGCAATTTTCCTTTGATATTTAAGTGATCAATAATATGCTGGGAATTACACTGACAGTGATATTGTATTCCTGATAGCATAGAAAGGATTCTGCAGAGTTCTATCAGCTCTGCTATGTTGATAGTAATGACCAAGTGAGAGGAGCCAGCACCCCCCTCTGCTTTAAAACCCCAAAACACAGACTACAGCCTGGAAAACTACCTCTTGGTCATCACAACGCAGGAACAATACAATCCACAATATCTAAAATCCAAAGATTGTGTTTTGAAGACCATGCTTGAAATACTTGTCTTTAAAAGGCAGCACTCTGTTTGGATTGATGATGTTCCTCACAAGAACATATTAGCTAAAATGATCCATAGGAAAGGTTATGTACATGACATGCGTTTCTGAATCTAGGAACAGGTAGAGTAAAGTGAGAGAGAGAAAGAAGAGCTGGTCATGGAGATAGAGCAACTGAAAGAGCAACATGAGACTCTGAGAAGTGTCCTGAAGGAGCAACAGCAAGAGATTGATCGCCTCAAGGTTTGTTTTCAAGTTGTTTGTTCCAACAGCAGCTCCTTTCTCAAGCTGATCTCAGATCATTTTGTATTATTCTGTACGTTAATCCGAAACACCCCTTTTTGTATGATATGCTACGTTTCGCATGGTATGTATTAATTTGTGGAAGTCCATCACCCATTTTGTTTGATATGTTATGAATTACAATTTGTATTAAATGTTCAGAATTTGCAAAACGTGCAATATGTTACGAATTTGCAAAATGTACAATATGTTACAAATTTGCAAAACGTATGATATTTTACCAATTATAGATAGGTGGCTAACGTTAGCTAGCTGGCTAATGTTAACTCGGCTAGGGGTTGGGGTTAAGGTTAGGGTTAAGTTTAAGTTTAGGAGTTAGATTAAAGGGTTAAGGTTAGGGGAACGATTAGCTAAAAGGTTAAGGTTAGGGGAAGAGTTAGCTGCACAGTAACTAAAAAGTAGTAAGTAGTTGAAACGCTTCTAATTAGCTAAAATGCTAAAGTCATCTGTGATGAGATTTGAACTCACAACCTTTGGGTTACTAGACATTGCTAGACATCGCATTATACTCCCACCCCGACCAACAACCCCACTTAAATGTTTTGCCTTAAGTAACCATCTGTCTTGTCGTAATATATCATACTAATTTGAGTGTCCCGGATTTACATGCACTACGTTACGTCTAGTCTATGAGACCAGGCTGCCTTTATAGACCCTAGTCATGTGTCAGAATGGAAATGAGAATGTATGTTTTATGTATATGCACTACCAGTACTACTACAACTAATTATCATTGGTAGTAAAAAATAAAATACAATCTGACAGCTGTAGTCTCTACACTATACAGCTGAATACCATCAATGCTTTTCAATTGTCTCTCTTTCCTTGTCTTATTTCTAAATGTTTCTTTCCATGAATGGCTGCAGTCTCTGACATCTATTCATGAAAAATATTTGGTGAATATAGTGTCAAAACATGTGGCAGCTATATGTACTGTACACCATACATCTTTTCCAATGTATCTTCTACTCTTTATTCCACTTTCTCTGTTTCATTGTCGTGTATCTAACTTGCTATTTCTTGCGACAAATCACTGCAGTCTCTGACCACTATTCCTGAGAAAAATGAACGAGCGTTGATCAAGATCCAACAGCTGAAGAAGGAGCAAGAGGAGTTGAGAGGGAGGGTTGAGATCCAAAGTGTGGAGATTGCACAGTGAGTCATTCTTGTCTGAAGCAATCCATTAAATGCATGGGAACAAAGCTTTCTAGTGCATCACCTTTCCAGTCATATCATGATATCATCCTGTCTTGGATTTTTTTTACACTTGTATACCAAGGTGGTTCCTCATGCCCCCGTGTCTGTGTAAACAGGATGACCCCAAGGCTCAAATCTGAGCAGGAGACCCGCAGACTGAAAGATTACATTCAGCTTCTACAGGTCAGCACACTCAGCAGAGTAATCAATGAGAATTAATGCTTTTAACACACATACGCTCTTTAAAAGACTAGTTGGCCAATTCATTCAACGTCATGGAATCTGCAGGAGGCTCGGACACAGTTGCACCAGGAGCAGCAGGCTTCCCACAATACCCGCAGACGTGCAGAGAAAGCCGAGAGGGAACTGGAGGAGGTCTATGAGCGCATGGAGAGCATTTCCATGACGTCTGCTCAGACCAAGAAGAAGAGCAGCAAACCAGAGGTGCATTTATACAAACAAACCAAAAAGTTGTATATTACTCCCCTTTTTCTCCCCAATTTTGATCTTGTCTCATCGCTGCAACTCTCCAACGGCCTCGGGAGAGGCGAAGGTGGAGTCACGCGTCCTCCGAAACATGACCCGCCTAACCGCGCTCATTAACAACCACCAGCTTAATCCAGAAGCCAGCCACACCAACGTGTCGGAGGAAACACCGTTCAACTGGTGACCGGGGTCAGCCTGCAGACACCCGGCCCGGCACAAGGAGTTGCTAGAGCGCCATGAGCCAAGTAAAGCCCCCCCGGCCAAACTCTCCCCTAACCCGGACGACGCTGGGCCAATTGTGCGCCATCCTATGGGACTCCCGGCCATGGCCAGTTGTGGCCAGGGTTGGGGAGTAACGGATTATATGTAATCTGTTACATATAGGGGATTACAATGTAAAGATATAATTGAATCGTATTATTATATGTAGTAGAAAGCGATGGGTTAGAAGAAGCCTACATAACCAACCAATAAAGTAACATTTAACATCCATATATGGCCAGCTATGTAAACTTTAACATTGATTTATCCTGCAATAGATGTCGTTCAATTGGTAGAATACATTTTTGTATTCTTCTAATGCCTCTTAAGGGGAAAGTAATCTAAAACTAACGTAATGTAATCAGATTATGTTACTGAGTTTGGGTAATCGAAAGGTTATGTTACTGATTCCAATTTTGGACAGGTAACTAATGGATTACATTTAGAAAGTAACCTACCCAACCCTGGTTGTGGCACAGCCCGGGAATGAACCCGGGTCTGTAGTAACACCTACAGACCCGGGTTAGACCACTGCGCCACTCGGGAGGCCTAAACTAGAGGTGCTTTAAGGATATCTTAGACACTATTGAATTTTCCGATCCACCAAAAGGGATATCATTTTTGTTTATCAATATGTTGTTTGTTCTGTGAAGTTAGTCCACCTGTAAATGAATAGAGAACACACTAACCTTATTCTCCTGGCTGATCACGAGTTGCCTGTTCTCTCCTCTCAGATGCAACTTTTAGAGTTACGCAGAATCACTGAGGAGAAAGAAAACATAGCAGAGATGGCTAAAGTAGAAAATGAGGAGTTGTCCAGAGAAAATCAGGTGATTGCTATGAATTTTGCTACTATTTACTAGTCATTAAATCTTTTCTCTTTTTTTTACAGCAGAGTTAGGGAAGTTTTCTTATCATGGAGGTTTCCACTGTATTCTGTCAGGACCTCAGAAGAGATATTGAGAGACTTCGCAAGGAGTTCACTGACCTCCAGGCTGCACCAGTGTCCTTGGAGCATCCCAGTCCTTATGGATCTCCAACTGACCCCACCCCCACTGAGGAGCAGCAGCTAGATGTACTGTCTGCCTGTCTCCCCTCTGGGAACCACTATGAGACCCCAGGTAATCCCAATTCTCCAGCTGTTGGAAAACCTCACCTTAATATTCCTGAATGAGAAATGAACGCCACTGGTGCCTCATGAACACTCCTTCTTGAAAAATAACAAAACGTGTTCAGTTATGACTGACATATGATTCCGTTTGCAGACACTGCTCCAAACTTCGAGGTGGAAGAGGTATGTAGAGTCATTCCTATGGTATAAATCTGGGGTCCCCAATTACATTCAGCCCAATTTTTCTTTGAGCAGATGGTTAGGAAGCCGGAACATAGTTATAAATAATTTGTACACTTCAATTTGACCTAAAGAATCTCAAACAGATATAGAATTTGACAAAAACAGAATAATTTCAAACCTTGATTACATGGGGATACGATCACATATATCTATCTATTTATACGTGGGAATACTTGGGAACAGATTTCCTAAATTAAAATCACTTTGAGCTGATTTCCTGGTTTCCTGATTTCCTTCTTTTAAAGTCTTTTATGTATATTTGTGTTCTTTTTTTTGGGATCATAAAAATCATGGCCCGCCTATAGGGGAACCCTGTTATACATGGTATAAATGCAGTTTATACGTTTACAACAAGATACACTAGTGATTTGGGATCAAAGGATTGGTTTCATAATGCTTTATGTGTCACGTCTTTTGTAGGTATTGGACCAAGGCGCAGCGGGTTGAGTGCTCATATTTCACTTTTATTGAACACAAAACGTACGAACGAACAGGATGCAGGCTAAACACAAAGCTATGCAACTACAACTACCCACAATACCCCATACAAAACAACCCCTATACATAGGACCTTCAATCAGAGGCAACGAGAAACAGCTGCCTCCAATTGAAGGTCAAATCAATAAACTGAACATAGACGTAAACAACCTAGAACTAACATAGAATACACTAACCTAAACCTAAAACCCCGGTACACTCTAAACCAACACCCCTCTACATAAACACATAGCCCAATAAACCCCGAAACACTCTAAACAAATACCCCTTCTACATAAACACATAATATAACAAACCCCTAACACTCTAAACAAATACCCCCTGCCACGTCCTGACCAAACTACATTAACAAATAAGCCCTTTACTGGTCAGGACGTGACATTATGCACCACCATTTCTGTGCTACACTATAGTTAACTCTATCCATCTATTTGATGTTACCACTTACAGAGCCTTCAGAAAGTATTCACACTCCTTTACTTTTTCCACATTTTGTTTTGTTACAGCCTAAATTTAAAATGGATTATATAGAGATTTCCACTGGCCTACACGCAATACCCCATAATGTCAAAGTAGAATTGTGGTTTTTTACATTTGAACAAATTAGTTAAAACTGAAAAGCTGATATGTTTTGAGTCAATACGTATTCAACACCTTTGTTATGGCAATCTTAAATACGTTCAGGAGTAAAAATGTGCTTTACAAGGCACGTAATAATTTGCATGGACTCACTCTGCGTGCAATAACAGCGTTTAACATGATTTTTGAATGACTACCTCATCTCTGTACTCCACACATACAGATAATTGTAAGGTCCCTCAGTCAAGCAGTGAATTTCAAACAGACTCAACTACAAAGACCAGGGAAGTTTTTCAATGCCTCGCAAAGAAGGGCACCTACTGGTAGATGGGTTAAAAAAAAGTAGACATTGAATATCCCTTTGTGCATGGTGAAGTTATTAATTACACTTTGGATGCATCCAGTCACTAGAAAGTTACAGGCATCCTTTCTCAGTTGCCGGAGAGGAAGGAAACTGCTTAGGTATTTCACCATGAGGCCAATGGTGACTTTGATATTATTACCACTTAAGACCTGTACCTGTCCCATAGTTGTCCTTGCAGTGTCGTCACTGCCATGAGTGGTTCCCTGGCATCACCCAGGATGAGCTGGAGCTGCACGAGGACAGCCACAGACTGTGCCCCTTCTGCACCCTCATCTGTGACAGAATGGAGCATGCTATATTTGAAGACCACGTCTTCAGCCATGAGGTATAGAGATGCCACATCCTCACAACCATTCATACAGAGAGTTGCTGAGAGTAGACTAAATCTGATACTCTACGGATGATGTTCCTAACAACCCATCATACAGAGAGTTGCTGAGAGTAGACTAAATCTGATACTCTACGGATGATGTTCCTAACAACCCATCATACAGAGTTGCTGAGAGCAGACTAAATCTGATACTCTACGGATGATGTTCCTAACAACCCATCATACAGAGAGTTGCTGAGAGTAGACTAAATCTGATACTCTACGGATGATGTTCCTAACAACCCATCTAGAACATTCTAAAACAAACATTTATATCCCCCTGTTCGTAAATGTCTTCATGTCTTAGACTGTCCATTCTTAATTTCAGTCCTGGAGTAGAGATTTGCCTCCATTGCTGGTCAATAGGAATGTTATGCTTTGCTATTTAATGGTTTCTCTATTGATATAAACTACATTTAGTTTGGCTTATTGCACTACACTGTCACGGGCTGGCTCGAAGAACAACAGGAGAGGTAGAGTCAGGCACACGAGACAGAGAGTTTGTGACCACACTTCTTTATTTGAAGCAACTGGATGTGGTCGCCAAAAGTATAGGGGCGCAGCCCTTAAATATTCTGTGGTGGTGTACACAAAGAAAATAAACCACTGGCAGAGGGAAAACTCAGTACACGTTCTTTTAGCACAAAACCCCGGACAAGCAACACAATCACGTACAACCACATACATCCTACACTAACCTAAATAACCCCCCCTTACTAATGACTAACCCAAAACAGGTGCGTGCCTACCTAGACCTAACCAAACGAAAGTGAAACAAAAAGGCATCGATGGTAGCTAGTAGGCCGGCGACGACGACCGCCGAGCTCCGCCCGGCCGAGGAGGGGCTCCACCATCCGTCACTGTCGTGACAGTACTCCCCCCTGACGCGCGGCTCCCGCAGCGCGCCGACGCCGGCCTCGAGGACGCCCCGGAGGGCGAGGCGCAGGGCGATCCGGATGGAGGCTGTGGAACTCCCGGATGAGCGCTGGGTCCAGTATGTCCTCCACCGGTACCCAGCACCTCTCCTCCGGGCCGTACCCCTCCCAGTCCACGAGGTACTGCAGGCCCCTCGCCCGGCGTCTGGAGTCCAAGATGGACCGGACTGTGTACGCCGGGGCCCCCCCGATGTCCAGGGGGGGTGGAGGGACCTCCCGTACCTCATTTTCCTGCAGCGGACCAGCTACCACCGGCCTGAGGAGAGACACATGAAACGAGGGGTTAATACGATAATAAGAAGGAAGTTGTAATCTGTAACACACCTCGTTTATTCTCCTCAGGACTTTAAATGGCCCCACAAACCGCCGACCCAGCTTCCGGCAAGGCAGGCGGAGGGGCAGGTTCCGGGTCGAGAGCCAGACTCTCTCCCCTGGGGTGCCGGTCAGCGCTCGCTTTTTGTCGCTCCCTGGCTCGTTCCAGGGATTCCTGCACAGCGTTCCAGGTCTCCCTTGAGCGCTGAACCCATTCCTCCACCGCAGGGGCCTCCGTCTGGCTCTGATGCCATGGCCCCAGGACCGGCTGATAACCCAACACACATTGGAATGGTGACATGTTGGTGGAGGAGTGGCGCAAAGAGTTCTGAGCCATTTCGGCCCATGGCACGAACCTTGCCCACTCCCCTGGCCGGTCCTGGCAGTAGGACCGCAGGAACCTGCCCACCTCCTGGTTTACCCTTTCCACCTGCCCATTACTTTCGGGGTGAAACCCCGAGGTCAGACTGACCGAAACCCCCAGTCGCTCCATAAACGCCCGCCACACTCGGGACGTGAACTGGGGCCCTCGATCTGAGACGATATCCTCGGGCACCCCGTAGTGCCGGAAGACGTGGGTGAATAAGGCTGCAGGGCCGTAGGAAGACCGGGTAACGGAAGCAGACGGCAGGACTTAGAAAACCGGTCCACAACGACCAGGATCGTAGTGTTGCCCTGAGACGGCGGGAGATCGGTCAAGAAATCCACCGCCAGGTGGGACCATGGTCGTTGTGGAACCGGGAGGGGTTGTAATTTCCCTCTAGGCAGGTGCCTGGGAGCCTTACTCTGAGCGCACACCGAACAGGAGGAGACATAGTGCCTCACGTCCCTCACCAAGGTGGGCCACCAGTATCTCCCACTAAGACCACGCACTGTCCGCTCAACCCCTGGGTGACCCGAGGAGGGAAGCGTGTGAGCCCACCGAATCAGCCGATCGCGAACACCGAGCGGAACGTACTTACGACCCACTGACCACTGCGGAGGAGTAGGCTCCGTCCGTAACGCCCGCTCGATGTCCGCGTCCACCTCCTAGACCACCGGTGCCACCAGGCAGGAGGCTGGAAGTATGGGCGTGGGATCGGTGGACTGTTCCTCGGCGTCATGGAGACGAGACAGTGCGTCGGCCTTAGTGTTCCGGGAACCTGGGAAATACGAGATGTTAAACCGAAATCTCGTAAAGAACATCGCCCACCTGGCTTGACGCGGGTTCAGTCTCCTCGCCGCCCGGATGTACTCCAGATTGCGGTGGTCAGTCCAGATGAGAAAAGGGTGACACACCCCCTCAAGCCAATGTCTCCACACCTTCAGGGCTCTGACCACAGCCAACAGCTCCCTGTCCCCCACATCATAGTTACGCTCCGCCGGACTCAACTTCCTAGAGAAGAAGGCGTAGGGGCGGAGCTTGGGGGGGGCGCCCGAGCGCTGGGACAGCACGGCTCCTACCCCAGCCTCGGACGCGTCCACCTCCACTATGAAGGGCAAAGAGGGGTTCGGGTGCGCCAGCACCCGGAGCGTCGGTGAACAAAACCTTCAGACGACTAAAGGCCCTGTCCACCTCCGCGGACCACTGCAACCGCACCGGGCCCCCCTTCAACAGTGAGGTAATGGGAGCCGCCACCTGCCCAAAGCCCCGGAAAGACCTCCGGTAGTAATTGGCAAATCCCAAAAACCGCTGCACCTCCTTCACCGTGGTGGGAGTCGGCCAATTACGCACGGCTGAGACGCGGTCACATTCCATCACTACCCCTGATGAGGAAATGCGATACCCCAAGAAAGAGACGGCTGGTTTGGAAAACTCACATTTCTCAGCCTTGACGTATAGGTCATGCTCCACCAGTCGCCCAAGCACTTTACGCACCAGAGACACATGCTCGGCACGTGTAGCGGAGTAGACCAGAATGTCATCGATGTACACCACTACACCCTGACCGAGCAGGTCCCGGAGAATCTCGTCCACAAAGGATTGGAAGACTGCGGGAGCATTCTTTAACCCATACGGCATGACGAGGTACTCATAATGGCCAGATGTGGTACTAAATGCAGTTTTCCACTCGTCCCCTCCTCGGATACGCACCAGATTATATGCACTCCTGAGATCCAATTTCGTGAAGAAGCGCGCCCCGTGAAATGACTCCATCGCCGAGGCGATGAGAGGTAGTGGGTAACTGAAACCCACTGTGATGGCATTTAGACCTCTATAGTCAATGCACGGGCGCAGACCTCCCTCCTTCTTCTTCACGAAAAAGAAGCTCGAGAAGACGGGTGAGTGAGATGGCCGAATGTATCCCTGCCTCAAAGACTCAGTGACGTATGTCTCCATAGCCGCTGTTTCCTCCTGAGACAGGGGATAAACGTGACTACGAGGAAGGGCAGCGCCCACCTGGAGGTTTATCGCACAGTCTCCTCGTCAATGAGGTGGTAATTGGGTCGCCTTCGTTTTACTGAAGGCGATAGCCAAATCGGCATACTCTGAGGGAATGTGCACGGTGGAGACTTGGTCTGGACTCTCCACCGTAGTCGCACCGATGGAAACTCCTATGCACCTGCCCGAGCACTCATTTGACCACCCCTTAAGAGCCCTCTGTCCCCACGAAATCTTAGGGTTGTGAGTGGCTAGCCAGGGAATCCCTAGAACCACTGGAAACGCTGGGGAATCGATGAGGAAGAGACTAATCCGCTCCTCATGACCCCCCCGCATTACCATGACCAGAGGCACAGTGACCTCCCTGACCAGCCCTGACCCTAGTGGTCGACTGTCTAGGGCGTGCACGGGGAAGGGTTGGTCCAACTGGACCAGGGGAATTCCTAACTTAGCCGCGACCCCACGGTCCATAAAACTCCCCGCTGCGCCTGAATTGACTAGCGCCTTAAACCGGGAGTGAGGGGAGAAACCAGGAAAAGACACTGACACATACATGTGACAGACAGGGGGGTCTGGGTGAGGCTGGTGCTGACTCACCTGAGGTGTCAAAGGAGCGCTCTGCCTGCCTTCTGGACTCCTAGGGGAGTCTCCCCAGCACCGGTCCACAGTGTGCCCTCTGCGACCACATGAGGTGCAGGAGCGACCTCCCCCTCCAGTCTTCCTAGCTGCTGCCCCCCTATCTCCATAGGCGTGGGAGCAGGAGGGCTGGAGGGTGGAATGAGCAGGGCCCGGGTCGGACTTCCGCGGGCGGCCAGCAGATTGTCCAGTCGGATGGACAGATCCACCAGTTGGTCCAGTGTGTTGGTCGTGTCCCGACAGGCTAATTCCCGGCGGACGTCCTCCAGCAAACTACAACGGTAGTGATCTATAAGGGCCCTCTCATTCCAGCCTGCTCCCGCGGCCAGGGTCCAGAACTCGAGAGCGAAATCCTGCGCGCTCCTCGTCTTCTGCCTCAGGTGAAACAGCCGCTCACCCGCCGCTCTCCCCTCCGGGGGATGATCGAATACTGCCCGAAAGCGGCGGGTGAACTCTGGGTAGTTGTCCCTGGGTGAGTCCGGACTGTCCCACACGGCGTTTGCCCATTCCAGGGCCTTACCCGTGAGACAGGAGACGAGGACGCTGACGCTCTCCTCCCCCGAGGGAGAGGGACGAACGGTCGCCAGGTATAACTCCAACTGGAGTAAGAAGCCCTTACACCCAGCGGCCGTTCCATCGTACTCCCTGGGGGGAGCGAGTTTCACCCCACTGGTACTGGGTGCTGTGGGTGCTGGTGGGGGCGCAGGCTGTTGGCCTGCCGCGTTCAGGGGGCCGAGAGCGCGTCGGTCCCAGCTCTCCAGGCGCGCCAACACCTGATCCATGGCGTTCCCCAGCCGGTGGAGCAGGGTGGAGTGTTGGTCTACGGTTTCCTCCATGGACATGGCTGGCGCTGAAGCTCCTGCTGACTCCATTAAGTTGTGGTACGTGATTTCTGTCACGAGCTGGCTCGAAGAACAACAGGAGAGGTAGAGTCAGGCGCAGGAGACAGAGAGTTCGTGACCACACTTCTTTATTTGAAGCAACTGGATGTGGTCGCCAAAAGTATAGGGGCGCAACCCTTAAATATTCTGCGGTGGTGTACACAAAGAAAATAAACCACTGGCAGAAGGAAAACTCAGTACACGTTCTTTTAGCACAAAACCCCGGACAAGCAACACAATCACGTACAACCACATACATCCTACGCTAACCTAAATAACCCCCCCTTACTAATGACTAACCCAAAACAGGTGCGTGCCTACCTAGACCTAACCAAACGAAAGTGAAACAAAAAGGGATCGATGGTAGCTAGTAGGCCGGCGACGACGACCGCCGAGCTCCGCCCGGCCGAGGAGGGGCGCCACCATCCGTCACTGTCGTGACATACACTGACTCTCTCCCCTTAAACCTGCTGCTAATATATTTACTACGTGTTGCATATTAGAGTCAAATGATTCATTGCCAAATGATTCATGCCCAAAATGATTCACGGTCAAATGATTCACGGTCAAATGATGCCCTCTGATAATGCAACAGTTGAAATGGGATTCATCTGGGAAGTAAAAAAAATATTGTTACATTCACAGTTGTCATGACATGAAATAAACATTGTTTTGTATCATGAACTACAATATTCAAAGAATTACTATGCTATTTAAATAGGTTGTTGAATATAATGAATAATACAACAACAAAAAATCCATGAATGACAACTGCCACAGAACATAACATTTGTAACCTAGTTTTTATCTCCACAATCACTGATGGGAAGCAATATCATGTTTATCTACCCTTCAAGTTATAATACACAGCCACTACAATTCAGGACATTCCCAACATACACACATTGTTTAGCCATAATTATGACTTTGTAACTGTGGTAACTAGTGACGACCAGAGAGAAGGGTTCTGACTAGGTGGAATACAGCTATGTATTCCACCTAGTCAGAAGTGACTTTTTCGTAGCAGGTTAGGAGAACTTACGCAGCAGGTTAGGAGAATTAACGTAGAAGGTTAGGAGACTGAGGTTAAGGTTAGGGTTAGTTACATTGCTCTCCTAACCTGTAACGAAAAGTAACATCCGGTCGTAACTGTACTCCTTCTAGTCACAGCCAGAGAGGAGGGCTGACAGCAGCCAATACTGTGGCTCTGCAGATGCTTGGGAATCCAATGCATGTAGCCTGATCAGTCATTAATTAGGCTAAATTACTTGACAAAAATGTTTGTTAGCGGAATTTTGCAACCCTAATTTAACTGTAAAGAAACGCTCCACTTCACTAGAGGGTGCTTTTTGGCCCTGGTCAAAAGTAGTGCACTATAAAGGGAATAGGGTGCTATTTGGCATGCAGACCCGTGACATGTTTGTTTGCCATTATATCATTGAATAAGAACTAAGAGAATGTAGCATTTATGTCATTAATATATCAGAACTCAAGACTACAACATTAGTAGGTATGCATGGGGGGGCGGGGGATATCATGAGTTTTGTAAAAATAACCATAATATATGTGGACCACTAAGATGTTTGTTTGCGTTTGTTGAAAATGATATTGTACATTGGTTACACTGTCTGTCCTTCCTGTTCTCTTCAACCAGTGTCATGAGCCCCGTTTATACCTGGTTCTAACATGAGTCCTTTGTCCTAATCTTGTCCACATTCTGGCTGTGCGCACATTTTCAGACAGGTGTAGATGATTCACGCATTGTGATGTGATTGTGATCAGATCTTCTTGCCCACCTCTGAAGGTAGTTAGGCACGCATTGAATATGGACAAGATCAGGACACAGGTAACACCAGGTATAAATAGGGCCAAGATCTGCCTGTGTGATCATCATAATAATAATATCAGTAATAGTATTATGGGAAATAGCCATCAGAAATATAATAAAAGCATCATATTGAAGAAATATGTTTTTTAAACATTGTTGTCGAAGCACCCTCAAGTGCGTCCGAAATGGCACTATATTCCCTATGTCAAGGTAGGCAACCTGTTCCTGGAGTGCCTCAGGTACTGCAGGATTTTGTTCCAACTAGGCACCACACCTGACCAACTGAGCTAATTGATCAATTCAGTGATTGCCTAAATTCAACACACCTGTGTTGTGGATCGCAGGGGTGTCCAACCCACCATAGGGCCCTGGTCAAAAGTAGTGCACTCTAAAGGGAATAGGGTGCCATTTGGAATACACAGTCGGACATGTTATATAGAAAAGGAGGAATGAGGAGAAGAAAAAACAACCCTGGTTAATTTTTCTAAATGTTTGTATTGTAATAATTACTATCTAGTGGGGATTTCTGATAAGTTGGGTTTTAAACAAATGCAAACAGAGAAGAAAGGAGAGAGAGGAGAGGAAGGAGGGAGGAGAGAGGTCAAGAGAGAAAGGGATGAGAAGATGAGAGGAAAGAGAGAGGGGAGAAGAGGAGTGTTACCATGACGTCAGCATGTCTCCCTGGGGGACCAGTCAAATTTAGGGTAATCTAACTGTGGTCTGATACTGTCCATTTGTAGGCTGCTTCTGGCCCAACCCATCGGTTTCTGGAACCAATCAGAACAGTCAGAATGAGTTTGCATTCTAGAAATCACCAGGGAGGGTGGCAAATCCATACGCATCATGGAGAAGAAATGTCAGTTGGTCGGAGCGATGTGAATAGGTAGCCAGGCAAGGGTAGGTAGGCTATCCATCCTTCTTCAATGCACTGATCAGACATGACTGCTCTGGTGGAATCCGTACTGAAGAATTATTATGTTTAACTTGTATAGGAGAAGAAAAATACTTTATTATGGAAATGATGGAAATGTGTATTCTGCTGTACCCAACACACACACACACACACACACACACTAGGTTGGAGAGGCTGGATCTGTCATAGAGGAGGAAGGATGCATTTTTCTGAATACTTATGGCAGGTACCCTACACATAGCCTAGGTGTTGTCTTAGTTGGGCTACATATTAATGTTATCATGTAATTACATAATTGTCCAATTTAAATGCAATATTCAGCTCAGAATTCACTTTCAGGATATCTGGGTAGGCCTAATATACTGTCTATGGAGATTTGTTTTGACAAGCTCTTGAAATCGATGGGCTTTTTAGGACGTTGTTTTGATGTTCTACGCTCACTCGGCCGTTCGCTCACATTCCGGATTTAAACTGGGGTGTATTCATTAAGAACCAAACGGAAATAAACGAGCAGAAACGGGGAGGGACTAACCTGAGAAACGCTCGTTTTCGTTGCAAAACATTGTGCTACGCTATGCACTTGTGAAGTCAACCCTGGCAGGTACTGTTTTACTCTCTCTTTCCTCTCCTCTCTCATCCCCTTCTCTCTTCACCTCTTTTATCTACTCACCCCCCTATCTCCTTTCTTCTCTGCATTCGTTTTTAAAACCAAAGCGCCCAGTTTTAGTGATACAACAACACCACGTTTAGTAGCCAAACGTCGACGACATGAGTAGCTTAGAGCTGACGCTATTCCATGGTATCTCTATCTGAACGTTCCAAAACGTTCCATGCGGCTGAACTCGCCCAAATAATGTTTTTATACGCGGAAGTATAAGTGAAAGTAAAAATAGCTAAAGCTACTTAAGAAAGATAGATAGAAAGATTTTGGGGACAAGGTAAGGCTTTTCTAACAATCGATAACGGATTGTGAAACCAACACATGATGTGCTGTGCCCAGCCTTTGTCCTACTACTTATTTATTTTTCTTTTTTTACTATTAAATGCGAATTATTTGGCAAGTTTGTGACTATATACCCATGGAACATATACATTAAAGACAACTGCTCTTTCCATGAGTTGGTCCTGCTGCCCCCCTGGGTGCACGTTTTGGTTTTTGCCCTAACACTACACAGATGATTCATAAAACCAACTCATGATCAAACATAGATTATTTTAATAATCGTTTTTGCCGGAATTCTCAATTTCTAATATGTGTAAACACAAGTGCGGGATTTACTTCTGGGTTAACAGAGATTAACACATGCCCAATGACCATAGTTTAACTGTCATACATCATTTGTCGAACCCAATCAGAACCCCAAGTATAAGCTTGTTTTAACCAATTGTCATAGATACATTGACATTCAGTTGGTGTATGTTTTTTCAAAATATAATATTTTTTAAAGAAAAATAAACATACTCATTATTTGACTGTTCTACTATTGACTGACTATATACTATCTTCTAGATATCCTTCATGTTGGGACATACCAGTGATGGGGCAGAATCCCACCCTGTGACATGGCTTGTACAAGGCAATCTGCTTTAGAGTACATTCAAAATGGAAGGAGACTTCTTGTTGAAAGGCTCCGGAATCTGTCCCTCATTGTGGAAAACCTGTTCCAGCGCAAGGTTCTTCACGAGGAGGAAGTCAGTAAAATTCAGGCAGAAGTTGATCGTTTTGACCAAAACAGAAAAATACTGGACTGGGTCACGGCCAAAGGAGAAGCTGCATGCTACGAATTACTGATGATTCTAGACATCACAAGGAAGAGGACCTTAGACAATGCTGACTTACAGCAATGGATAAGCTGCTTCCCCTTCAAGGAAGACCCAAAGATGACAGACTACCTTGTTTGCAAGTGATATATTAGTGATATATTATATTATACAATTAGTATCCAGTACGTAGTATACATTTTTTTTAGTTGCGTTTCATTTAGCTTACTGTGTGCATCGGGTGGACAGGGTTTCTGTTGGCACAGTGCATTTACTCTCTCTTTTCCTTTGTATCATTATTTTAGGTTCAAAACCGTGTCACAGATATCAGTCACAGCTGAAATGTAAAGCTCGAAGGATCACAGAGGGTGCATGGAAACAAACCTGTAGTCTCCTACCAGAGAGATGTAGAAAGGAGGTGACTTTCTCTTACACTCCGCTTGTGTTAGATACAGACGTGCCTTCATCTCTCTCTAAAATCAAAATGAAGAGCAAAAGATGCAAGAAAGCTCGCCCTAAAGAGCTTCATCCCCATGGCCAAACAGGAAACATCCCCGGCTGACCTGCTTAAAACACCCAAGAGAAGGATAGTCTTAGTTGGAAAACCTGGAATTGGAAAGACAGCAGTCGCCCATCAAATGTTGAACCTCTGGGCAGAGGAAGATCATAGAGAACTAAATTACATGTTTTATTTTGATGTGAGAGACATTTCACCCAGCACGAATCCCATGAGACTGGAGGACCTTCTCTTTAACATGTACAGTGAGCCAGAAGAAAGTAGAGAAGAAGTGTTACAGGATATTAAGAAGAACTCTGAAAATGTTGTCATCATTTTTGATGGAATCACAGACCTCTCCTTTCATTCAGTAATAAAGAAACTTGTCGACAAGGACCTCCTCCCTGATGCAAAGATTGTGATCACATGCAGACCAGAGGTTCCATCAGGAGACTTCCTGACAGACTGGCCCTCGTTCCGAGTGGAGGTGAAAGGGTTTAGTAATGAGTCCATCCGGGCTTACTTAACAAAGATGCTAAGTGCTGAGCCTAACCCTACGCCAAACCATGACTCCTTGAGCAGTGTGTTAAACAACCTAGAGTTGTTCAGTCTGTGCCATGTCCCGATGTATGCATTGATGGTGGTTGCCTGCATTTATTATTCTACCCCAGAGGCTTCTAAGCAGCCATGGCCTACAACTAAGATGTACATCAACATCCTCCGTTACTGCATCCTAAAACACAGTGGCAAACAGATGAATGATCTTGACAAGTGTCTCATAGAAAACAGAGAAAAAATATTGTCTTTAGCAAAAATTGCTTTTTATGCAACACAGCAAAAAACAATGAACTTGACAGAACTGAGCTGCGAAGTAAGCAGTGTCCAGTTTTCTTTCTTGGGGGCGCTTATGATTATGGTCGAGCCCACAGTATCGGACACTTACTCTGCATTTCTCCATTACACAATGCAGGAGTTCGTTGGTGCCCTTTGGCTCTTACAGAATCCAGACAAAATCAGAGAGTTTCTACAGAAGTGCCAGACAGAAGAATGGAAACACACAAAACACATGGTTCCTTTCATGTGTGGGCTTCTGAATGAGAGGAATATTCGATTGGTAAATGGTCTTGTTCCAGCTCAACAGATCAAGATGACGTCAGATTGGTTCTTCAAGGAAGTGGTGAACACATTTCTTCCACTTCAAACAAACCAAGATCATGCAGAAGGTGGTGCTCCTGAGTTTGAGGTAGATCTTTTGTTTTTATGTCAGTGCTTGTATGAATCTCAGTCTACTGAGGCCTGTTTGCTTCTTCTGGACAAACTGGACTACAATCTAGACCTGGATGAAGAACATCTTGATCCTCACCAGTGCTGTGCAGTCTCCTATATGATCAGTCAGTCTGCAGAGAGAAAGGTTGACTTGGACCTGAACAGCTGCACTGTGTCAGACCTAGGACTAAGGCTGATACTGGGCTCTCTGAAGAATGTCCAATATCTCAGGTAATATTTGTGTAATTTAGTTATCTAATGCACCAATTTATTTCCAATTAACTAGTCAAGAAATAAAAATTAGGATAAGGCAAACCTTATCCTAAAGTTTTTACATTTATATGTTGTATTCTCCTCCACTCAGATACTGAGTTATAAACACCTCTGTTTCATGCTACTTTGAAACTTTTGACGAATTTAATTATAATATACTCTTTTCTGATCATAGATCTGACCCCTCAATGCTGTGTCAACTCTGGACAACTTTGCTGAGCGGTGAGGCAGACATTGACTTCACCAGCTTACTTGGTCTCTGTGGAAATGAGTTGCGCCTTCCATTCCTGGGTGAAAGACGAGTGTTTGAGAGAGCAGAAGAAGTGATGAAGCAGAGCCTAGAGAGGGTTAACCTCTGTCTCCACTGGGATCGGAGACCTCTTCTCAGTGAAACTCTCAGCAAGACCATTTTAAAGTGTTTACCACATATCAACAAACTCAAGTGAGTGTTTACACTGCCAGTATGTATTTATTCAATGTCTTTGTGACTATTAATTAATTTAACTCAATTAAAAACATAGGTTGTGAATGTAAATAGGAACAATATCAAGAGGTTAATATCTAGACAAAGAAGACACTGCAACAATACAACAAGAGACACATGGCAACAGTATTTAGTCTGTAAAAGTGGCAGTCACTTTCTCCCTGTATTTACAGTATCTAAATGTAGACTTTCTTATGCTTTATGGTTCCCAGTTTTACCCCACTACCAGATCAGAGAGAATCCCCTGAAAAACTAGAGAAAGAAGAGAAAGCAGTCCTACTAGATTTGTGTCTACAAGCAGGATTAAATCACAGAGAAACATTCAAGGGTACTGTGAACACACTGCTGTCACTGTTCTCTGTGTATCAAACTGAAAGGTATGACATCCTGCTGGATCTGTACTCACATGTGAAGTACAATAGGAAACAAACAGGCAGAAGTATCCTTCCATCATTGGGACCACTTTACCAGCCAGCTCCTGCAGTCTGGTTCATAGACCTCTCAGAGAGAAAGGTCTCCCTCCTACGAGAAGTGCTGAAACTCCAACCAGAGAAAAAATCCATAGAGCTGAAAGGCTGGTCAGATGAAGAGAGTGAAGTGAGGAGTTTCCTTCAGTGTCTGCCCTACATCTCACAGCTCAGGTGAGTTGAATCAGTACAGTTCAGGGATTGTAGTTGTCTGTCCCTTTATTTCCCTTTAGAGAGGTTTGTTTGTAGCTTTCTGCATTAGCCTAATATGCTAAGTATACACATACTGTTTTGAAAAGATGCAATCTTACTTTGTAGTCTACGGAACAATTCAAGTGCATGATGAGTGTAGAGAGATAGTTGTACTTTATCTACTATAATGTAACAATTAGAAATTCATATCATCCCTCCAACACTTTCTTCACCTCTTTAATGTTAAACTGTTTGTGTAGGATTTCTCCACCACAGGATCAGATCGGATCCCCTGAAGAGTGGAGAAAGAGAGAGAAGACATTCCTACTGAATCTGTGTCTTCAAGCAGCCATCCATGAGAGAGAAACCATACAAACAACTGTAGAGAAAGTGTTGTCACTGTCTGAAGTTTATCACGATCGGAAATGGGATTTCCTGCTGGATCTGTACTCACATGTGAAGGACTATGAGACTCAAACAGGCAGGAGTGTCCTTCCAGCATTACAGCCAGTTTACCAGTCAGCTCCTGCAGTCTGGTCCATAGACCTCTCAGAGAGAAAGGCCTCCCTCCTCCAAGAAGTGCTGAAACTCCAACCAGAGAAGAAACCAGTAGAGCTGCGTGACTGGTCAGATGAAGAGAGTGAAGTGAGGAGTTTCCTTCAGTGTCTGCCCTACATCTCACAGCTGAGGTGAGTCTGATCAGTACAGTTGAAGGATTGTTGTAATGAGTATGATGGGAGACAGAGAGCGCAGCAGTTGTTTATTTAGTAAAGGACCACAGGAGGACAGGTAGAAGTTCATAGACAGGGAATCCAAAAAGGTAACAGTACAGGGGAAAAAGGATAATAGCGTAGTCCGGGAGATCAGACAAGAGGTTGATGACAGGAAATCTGACAGGCAAAAATACAGGCAGGGAATAGGCAAAAAAAAACATTGTTAGTGAGGATGGGCTAAAACTACGATACACTGGAGGACTAATATGGAACTAAACAGAACTCCAAATAGAATGTGTACAAAAACAAACCATACCTCACAATGATGGGGTGCAATGAACTGAACTAAATAGTGTGTGTAAATGACATACAGGTGTGTGAACAGGTGATCAGAATTCAGGTGATTGGGATCTGGAGAGTGAGCTGTGTTCAGGGGACTATGTGTTTGAGAGTGTGAGCTGGAAGCAGACGTTACAATTGTTGTCTGTCCCTGTATTTCCCTTTTAAAAAGGAAGTTTGTTCGTAACAACCTAATATGCTAAACATACACATACTGTTTTGAAAAGATGCAGTCTTACTTTGTGGTCATGATTATAAGGAACGATTGAAGTGGATGAGTTTAGAAAGAGAGTCATGTTATTTTACCCACCGTAATGTGACCATCGGTAATGCATATTATATCTCACATATATTCATCTATTTGTTGTGAAACTCTTCATGCAGTTTTACTTCACCACAATATCAGAGAAGATTCCCTGAAGAGTGGAGAAAAAGAGAGAAGATATTCCTACTGAATCTGTGTCTTCAAGCAGCCCTCCATGAGAGAGAAACCATACAAATAACTGTAGAGAAAGTGTTTTCATTGTCTGAAGTTTATCACGATCAGAAATGTGATTTCCTGCTGGATCTGTACTCGCATGTGAAGGACTATGAGACTCAAACAGGCAGGAGTGTCCTTCCAGCATTACAGCCAGTTTACCAGTCAGCTCCTGCAGTCTGGTCCATAGACCTCTCAGAGAGAAAGGCCTCCCTCCTCCTAGAAGTGCTGAAACTCCAACCAGAGAAGAAACCAGTAGAGCTGCGTGACTGGTCAGATGAAGAGAGTGAAGTGAGGAGTTTCCTTCAGTGTCTGCCCTACATCTCACTGCTGAGGTGAGTCTGAACATGTGTGGTGGTTAGTGATTATGTGATACTAATAGTGATGTGTCTTTATGAAATCTTGTAACATTAAACCTCAATGTTTACTCAGAATACCTGATCTATAAAACTCAGATCACGTTATGTCATGGCATATTATGGAACTTTCTCTGTAACATCACATGGTTTTACTTTTCCATATGACAGTTCAATATTCATGTATTCTAAATGTCGTTTGATTAAATGTGTCCCTCATGTTTTGCTGTTTCAGCTGTGATTCTGACAGGTTCTTCCAGCGTGTGTGTGAATCCATCCCTGTGAGGTCCAGAGAGGATGCCCAGCAGTTGGCCTCTCTCCTCCAGGCCTTGGGCTCCACCCTATCACTGGGAGGACAGTTACCCAGGAAAACATGCAGGTCTGTGGGGAGAGTCCTAGGCCTCTGTGCCTCCAGAGTGGACCTCACTCTCACCCCCAGCAAGATCTCTCTGAAAGGAGCCTCGCTTCTCTTCACACATGTGTCACAGCTACACAAGCTCAGGTATGTTTTGTAAGCTAGATTTTACAGGTCTATTAATTAGTTTGATTTCTTTTTGAGCATTTTATCTGAGAAGGTTTCTCTGTTTAAAAGTGGCTTGAGTTTGTTTTTTTCATTCCAGGCTGAATGTGGGCATGGCAGTGAGACTGGCCAGACTGGTTAGGAGGACAGGGAGAGGGGGTACTCCACTGACTGTCCCAGAACTCTCCCTGGTCCTGAAGAGCAGCCAGCCACCAGAGAGAGTGTTATCCAGAGCTCTGAGTAGTGTGGCGTCCCTGCTGAGACTCTGGACGGTGCAGTGTCTGGACCTGACTGACTTCTGCATCCAGGGTCACTCTCTCATCACACTGCTGTGTCACCAGGACCCTCTCACTCTCAGGTCAGTTTGAAGCTGTTGTTTTTTTACTAGTAGAAATAGGTAGAACTTATACTTGTGTTTTTATTTATATCTGTGTTCATTTCTGACTGCCTATATTTTCCAACCTCCTAGACTGCACTCAGACACTCTGCAGCAGCTGGCTGTAGCTGTGTATGAAGCTCAGGACAAGGACTTGACTCAGTGGTTCCTGGAGAAGGTTGGTGGAGACCTGACCTCCTGCAGGCTGGACTGGGACGTGCTTCTCTCTCTGCTGCAGCATTCAACCCACAACATCACAGTGGACCTCAGGAAGAACAGGCTTCTAGAGAAGAACATCTCAGATCTTCTCCCCTTTCTGGGAAGGGTTATATTCAAGAGGTGAGTGAACTTAATTTTATATTTAAAGACTTTTTTAGAAAGAAGAAAACAAATATTTTACCCAGTGACATTGTTTTGAGTTATACCCTGTATTATCATTAGGGTTATATGCAAGAGGTGTTTGATCTTTATTTATTAATATTGATATTGATGTTGATAGACTGTTAATGTTCTACCCAGCTAGTTGTTGCTATGTGAGTTGTCCTTTTTAAAACCTTAACATAACCATGACAATCCATTCTACATCCAATCTTCTTTCAGAAGGCTCAGTTCCAGCTTTGTGAAGTCCACCATCAGACAGATCTATGACAGTAGAGACAGTGACTGTGTGTCCAGTTTGTTGAGGTCTTCAGACCATTGGATCAACCTGAGCAGCAGAGAGCTGGACAGAGTGGACTGTACTGCTCTGTGTTTCACCCTGCAGCACAGCCACCAAGTCAAAGTCAACCTGCTGTGGACCTCCATACCACCGGGGGAGATAGAGAGCATCCTGCCTCTTCTGGACAGAGTCTCCCAACTCAGGTTTAGTTGGCACTCTTTTGACCATTTTAGAATGGATAGAACTATGGTGCTTTACACTGTCTGACTCTGATTTTAACCACTAACCCTAACCTTAGTGTAATGCACTTACCTTCCCCTTCAATTCCACCCCTGAGGGTAACACATGGGAGTTGACATGATACACAGAGTTGTAGTGTGTTTTATCAGTGTTTTATTGTGTGCTGGTGTGTAAATAAGCCTGTCTCTGTCTCTCTCTCTCTCCTGCTGTAGTGTTGACAGGAAGCTGTTGCTGAGTTTCCTCCACTCCTGCACTGCCTCTCAGATCCTGCAGGGGGCACTATCACCACCACCAACGATAACAACAACAGCAGCAGAGCTGCTCAGGGCTCTGCAGCACAGGCTGGACTTCTCCTGCTCCTCCTCTGTGGACCTGTCAGCTCACGACCAGGGGGAGGCGCTGTGTCTGACCACTGACCACTGTAGGGCCATAAACTCTGTTCTGAAGCAGAGCCAACACAGCACACGGGTGGTTCAGAACCCGACCCGAAACCAGCCCCGACCCCAGCCCCAGGTGCAGCTCATCCTAAAAGACTGTGAGGTGGAGCACGGAGCACTGAGAGAGCTGCTTCCCATCTTGCATATTGTCAAGCTGAGGTTAGACACACAAGGACAAACTAGTTTATAAAAGTAGGAGTTAGAGCTGTCTCATAATGTTATCTCTGGTTATTGTTCCCTCAGCCCCAGCAAAGCTCTGCTACTTCAGCTGCTGGACCATGTGTGTGAAGGGATTGAAGAGGGGGTTCTGAAGCACACAGAGTCCCTGTGCAGAGCCCTGGATGGGGAGCTGGACCTCAGTAAGACCAGGCTGAACCAGAAGGCCTGTGGATCTCTGGGCCTGGTTCTGGAACACTCAGAGGGGCTGTCAGAACTGGACCTCAGCCACTGCCAACTCACAGACTGCCATCTACAGCCCCTGCTCACACACCTACACAAAGTTGAAGTCCTGGAGTGAGTGGGTTTCACTGTGTGTGTGTGTGTGTGTGTGTGTGTGTGTGTGTGTGTGTGTGTGTGTGTGTGTGTGTGTGTGTGTGTGTGTGTGTGTGTGTGTGTGTGTGTGTGTGTGTGTGTGTGTGTGTGTGTGTGTGTGTGTGTCCATGTGACTACATGACAAATGTCTGATCCTTCATTCTCTTCCTGTCTCTGTATTGTAGCCTGAGTCACAATGACATCACTGATGCTCTGACCGACAGAATACTCCAATTGGTCTCTACCAACACTTCAATACGCACCGTACGGTGAGTGTGTGTGACGTCAGTTTGTGTGTACACGTGAGATCATATGGTCTCTTTTTCTGGGTGCAACTATTTAATGATGTTGATCTGTAGTTTAATGTTCTAAAAATAATAATAGTGATGATGATGATGATGATGATAGTGCTCTTCTCTACAGGCTCTTCAACAACAGAATCAACGACAGAAGTCCGTTCCTGACAGACAAGAGGTTTGAGATCTGGTGAAGCAGCATCAGGTCCAAGTCCAGACAGAGGAAGAGAAGATGGATGTTGAGCAAGAGAAGATGGATGTTGAGCAAGAGAAGATGGATGTTGGAGATGGGTGTAGTAGCTACGAAGCCTCGGCAGGGTGAGACTAGAGGGACTTTTCTGACCAGCATCTCATCAACCTTGACCCTAACTGTAACCTAATTTTAACCAATTCTTAAATATTGATTTGCATGTCAGCCACATCCCCTTAGTTTTTAGCTGACCTCATCATGGTGTCAGACGAACGGCAAGTGATTTTGGGACTAAGGTATTGTAAAAATAGTCGAGACTCCAGAACTCTGGAATGTTCTGAGTGTAATGGATAGGAATGTGTAGTTTTATGTACCTCTTACATGGTTCTTAAAAACACAGGAACATGTGTAGTATAACGTTTTTGGAGCTTTACTTAACTTGATGATTTTTGTGATCAGTCAATTTGTGAAATTCCTTCAGAAGGAATAGATTGTATATGCATTTCTATAGTCTAGTATTTATCAGGTGGATGGGAACGTGTTCTACAGTTGCAGTGGGAGACTTAATACATGAGTGTTTTGTTGCAGGTCAACTGCATGGTATTGTGTTACTCAGGCTAGCCTTGTTGTGGACCAAGCTTCCCTATTCAGGAAGCAAGAGGTGTGTTGAGTTCGCTTGAACGTTTGCTACGTTGTGCAACGGTTTGTACTGAATGACACGTTTCCCCAAAATGTTCTTGAACAGACTTCGAGGTACATTTGGTGGGTGTGGCGAGGTGTGGCTTGAAGCAATGAGTGACGTATTTTTATTTTTAAAGGGCAGTGGCCATGCTGACAGCATTCTCCAACCCACAACCCAACCCTTCCCCATTTTTCAACTGGTTGTTCAGTACAGCACCGTTTCCGTACAATTGAACCTTTTCAGAACGTAAAAACATACTGATCGCAGCCCTGGTGAAGTCCATGGCAGAAAGTAACTACAAGTGTGGTGGAAACCATTGATGCCTCGCAACACGTCAAACCAATCAATTGCCTTGCTTATGCGGAGCACTAAAGGTGCCCACTAGTGTAGTAGGAGCAACAGTGTGAGAGGATGCCCAGGAAATTGCTGATGTATAACATAGCCTTTATGTACACACACCATAACAAAATGTATTTAGTAGAGCAGTTGTAATACCTTCATCGACGTGTGAAGAACATTACACGCAGCTTCCTTTTTAGGGGCATGTGGGGGAGGTTTCTTAAAATATAACATCCAATCAAAATGTAGCTGCTGGAACCCAGCAAACCATTCTAACTGTTTTGGCTAATACAAAATTCTCCAGACCTCCAAAGGAGGCATGACAACAATGTGATTTTGGAGGTATGGCTACATGAGACTAGTACAAGCCTTTCTCATATCAAAACAAACTATAAGAAATAATACATGAATATTTTGTGTTTTTAATAAATGTACCTTGAGGCCCATGATTGGTTTTTGACTGTGTTCTCTTCAGGTTGAAATCATTACTAGTAAATCCTAAATAATCTTTTTCGAGTTAATGCTGGTATTAAAGCGATCCCATCCCATGTGTATTTATTTTCATGAGAATTTAAGTTGAGAGCTTAGCACTATGGACCAGCAGACGGGGTTGATTCAGAGAGCCTTGACTGGGGTTGGAACCTACAACCATGCTTCAGAGAGCCTTGACTGGGGTTGGAACCTACAACCATGCTTCAGAGAGCCTTGACTGGGGTTGGAACCTACAACCATGCTTCAGAGAGCCTTGACTGGGGTTGGAACCTACAACCATGCTTCAGAGAGCCTTGACTGGGGTTGGAACCTACAACCATGCTTCAGAGAGCCTTGACTGGGGTTGGAACCTACAACCATGCTTCAGAGAGCCTTGACTGGGGTTGGAACCTACAACCATGCTTCAGAGAGCCTTGGCTGGGGTTGGAACCTACAACCATGCTTCAGAGAGCCTTGACTGGGGTTGGAACCTACAACCATGCTTCACAGAGCCTTCACTGGGGTTGGAACCTACAACCATGCTTCAGAGAGCCTTGACTGCGGTTAGAACCTTCACAATGCTCTTCTAGAGCCTTGACCAACTCCTTTCTTTATTAAGCCCACAGACAGAATCCTGAGGCTATGACTCACTCTCCAGCTAGGGGCCGCTGTTGGTCGAAGTCTTTAGCTTATTCTTTTAGACAGATTCAAGCCTGGACTGGTCAATGTGGTTTTGGTAGCACTAACCTGATGGTGATAGAAGCATTGGGTTCCTTCTCCGGTTAATCCTGTCTCTACTTTTTCCTCCATAACCACTGCTGGTTACTGTTCCATATCCGTCGGGGGGAATCCCAGGATGAACCACTTATCGCTTCCTTCCGGCCAACAAGGCACAACCCTCCAGCCATCTTACGTGTCACAGCTACTCCCAGCAACCTTTACCTCCAGCAGCCTTTACCTCCAGCAGCCTTTACCCCCAGCAGCCTTTACCCCCAGCAGCCTTTACCTCCAGCAGGCTTTCACCCCCAGCAGCCTTTACCCCCAGCAGCCTTTACCCCCAGCAGCCTTTACCCCCAACAGCCTTTTTATCCCCAGCAGCCTTTTATCCACAGCAGCCTTTTATCCCCAGCAGCCTTTACCCCCAGCAGCCTTTACCCCCAGCAGCCTTTACCCCCAGCAGCCTTTACCCCCAGCAGCCTTTATCCCCAACAGCCTTTTATTCCCAGCAGCCTTTTATTCCCAGCAGCCTTTATCCCCAGCAGCCTTTACCCACAGCAGCCTTTCCCCCAGCAGCCTTTACCCCCAGCAGCCTTTACCCCCAGCAGCCTTTACCCCCAGCAGCCTTTATCCCCAGCAGCCTTTACCTCCAGCAGCCTTTACCTCCAGCAGCCTTTACCCCCAGCAGCCTTTTATCCCCAGCAGCCTTTACCCCCAGCAGCCTTTACCCCCAGCAGCCTTTACTTGCTCAGCTTTAAGGCAACCAGGATAGAGAGCCAGCACTGGTTTCGAACCTACAACGCTGTGCTTTGGGGGTGAGATCCTTACGCCAGAGCCACAGACTTACACTTATCTTCGGATTCCGACATCAATGTTTATCACCTAAAGCAGCATCGTTGAGTTTTGAACCTATAACCTCTTGGATGAAAGGCAAGTACTCAAAAAAATCAATTCTAGCTCTTAAATTAAATGGCAGTAGCCTACATTCGCTGTATGATTTTCAATTACAGCATTATTTAATCTGCAGTTATTCTTCTGATATTTATTCTGTTACCAATAATATTTACATGTTAATATTATCTTCTGATTACAATTATTATGTCTCATATTTTAACTAAATGTAATCTATTAGCTTTCATAATATAAGTAGGTATATCTAGCTGTCAGATACGTTCTGAATTTCTAATGGAATGGCTTGTCATGCACTTTGTAAAAACCCACAGTGAATGTTTGAAAAATATGCACACATTTTGCAAGCCAAAGGTTGTGTTTTCGAATCTCATCAAAGATGACTTTAACTAATTAGCAATTTTGCAACTAGTTAACATGTTAGCTAACCCTTCCCCTAACCCCTAACCTTAACTCTTTAAACTAGCTCCTAATCCTAACTTTAACTATAGCCTAGCTAGCGTTAGCCACCAAGCCACCTAGCTAACGTTAGCCACAACAAATTGTAATTCGTAATATATCATACAAAATGGATGGACTTTCACAAATTATAATGAACAAAAATATAAATTCAACATGCAACAATTTCAAAGATTTTACTGAGTGTCACAAGCGTCGATGAAAGGGGACCAAAGCGCAGCGGTTAAAGTGCTCATCTTCCTTTAATTATTTAATAAAGTGAACACTTAAAACAAAAATAACAAACCGACAATCAACAGTTCCGTAAGGCACATAGGCTATACCGAAAACAACCACCCACCAACCCAAAGGAAAAAACAGGATGCCTAAGTATGGCTTCCAATCAGAGACAACGAAAGACACCTGCCTCTGATTGGAAACCAAACTCGCCCACACATAGAAAATGAACATAGAAAAAGAAAACTAGAACATATCCCCTGGAAACAAACAAACCCCAAAACACACAGAAACAACACCCCCCTGCCACGCCCTGACCATACTACAATGACAAATGACCCCTTTACTGGTCAGGACATGACACTGAGTTACAGTTCATATAAGGAAATCAATCAATTTAAATAAATTCATTAGGTCCTAATCTATGGATTTCACATGACTGGGAACACAGATATGCATCTGTTGGTCACAGATACCAATGTAACCTTAAATAAAGGTAGGTGTGTGGATCAGCAAACCAGTCTGTATCTGGTGTGACCACCATTTGCCTCATGCAGAGTGATACACATCTCCTCACATAGAGTTGATCAGGCTGTTGATTATGGCCTGTGGAATGTTGTCCCACTCCTCTTAAATGGCTGTCCGAAGTTGCTGGATATTGGCGTGAACTGGAACATGCTGTCGTACACGTTGATCCAGAGCATCCCACACATGCTCAATGAGTGACATATCTGGTGAGTATGTAGGCCATGGAAGAACTGGGACATTTTCAGCTTCCAGGAATTGTGTACAGATCCTTGCGACATGGGGCCGTGCATTATCATGCAGAAACATGAGGTGATGGCGGCAGATGAATGGCACAACAATGGGCCTCAAGATCTCGTCACAGTATCTCTGTGCATTCAAATTGCCATTGATAAGATACAATTATGTTCGTTGTCTATAGCTTAAGCTTGTCCATACCATAACCCCACCACATACCATTGGGCACTGTGTTCACAACGTTGACATCAGCAAACCGCTCGGCCACACAACACCATACACAAGGTCTGCGGTTGTGGGGCGGGTTGGACGTACTGCCAAATTCGCTAAAATTACATTGGAGGTGGCTTTTGGTAGAGAAATTAACATTAAATTCTCTGGCAACAGCTCTGGTGTACATTCCTGCAGTCAGCATACCAATTGCACGCTACCTCAAAACTTGAGACATCTGTGGCATTGTGTTGTGTGACAAAACTGCACATTTTAGATTTGTCCTTTTATTGTACACAGCACAAGGTGCACCTGTGTGATGATCATGCTGTTTAATCAGCTTCTTGATATGCCACACCTTTCAGGTGGATGGATTATGTCAGCAAAGAAGAAATGCTTGCTAACAGGGATGTAAACAAATTTGTGCACAACATTTTAGAGAAATAAGCTTTTTGTGTGTATGGAACATTTCTGTAATCTTAAATTTCAGCTCATGAAACATTGGACTAACACTTTACGTGTTGCGTTTACATTTTTGTTCAATGTAATACATACCATATGAAACGTAACATATCATACTGTATGGAGTGTCTCGGATTTACATTTACCAAACTACATCTACCCCTGAGTACAGATTGAGTTCACCGGCAGGGAATTCGTAACAGCCACCCCTAAGTATGAGTATCATATTTACAAAAATAAATAATTCCCTGCTGGAATGTCAATATGAAGCCCATTGGGCCAAGGCAGGTCCACCCCATGTGGCCACCCCATCAGCAGCAGGCAAGGAGTAGCCAGGGGACAGGGCTGAAAGTACCCATGTGACAAGTACTCCATGGCATGGCTAGCCCACAGCTGCACTGTGGAGGCAACAGGTGTCCAGTCAGGTACTCGGGGCCACGACCCACAGAGGAGAGCAGGCCAGAGGTGTGCTGTCCCACTAGTGCTGGAACTGGAGGACCCCGGTTGAGGATAGATGACGCTGCTGAGGCTGCCGGGTGGACTGGAGGACCGACGAATGCTGGGTCAGCCAGGTTTCTGGTTGCAGCTGGCCTAGTGAAGGGGCTTGCGGCCCTTGGCTAGGCGGGGGTGCTGACTGGGGCACCAGCTGGATTGCTATCTTGGCTGTCAGATGAAGGGTCGTCCATTTTACTCTTCAACGGCCACAATCTTCACAGGAATCGTCAAAAGGTCATCCAGTGATTGTGTGGTAAAAATGGAGGTGAATAGGGCCATTCCACATCATAGGGGGACAGGTTATTTCTATGGGCTAATAGCACAGTAATGCCAAATTCAATGTTTCAACAAATATTTTTGTATATATTTGTTTTATACCTACAGGGTATAAAGCAAATACCAAGCTAAATGATCCTTGGTATGACCATCTTAAAGGCCCAGTGAAGTCAAAAACGGGATTCTTCTGTGTTTTATACACTGAGTATATAAAACATTAAGAACACCTTCCTAATATTGAGTTCCACCCCCCTTTTTCCCCGCAGAACAGCCTCAATTCGCCATGGCATGGACTCTACAAGGTGTCGAAAGCATTCCACTGGGATGCTGGCCGATGTTGACTCCAATCCCGCAGTTGTGTTAAATTGGCTGGTGGACCATTCTTGATACACACTGGAAACGGTTGATCCTGAAAAATTCAGCAGCATTACAGTTATTAAGAACAAATTCTTATTTACAAAGACTGCCTACCAGGGAACAGTGTATTAACTGCCTTGTTCAGGGGCAGAACGACAGATTTTTACCTTGTCAGCTCAGGGATTCGATCCAGCAACCTTTCAGGTTACTGGCCCAACGCTCTAACAACTAGGCTACCTGCCACCCCTAAAGAACTGTTTGAAAAGACTATTTTGATGGGATGGAGTTTTGGCCTTCCATGGTGACATCACCATGCAGTTAATTAGTTAATAGACCAATAATAAAGAGTTCCAAACCTCTCTGCCAATAACAGCACATTTTCAGTTTTCCTCTTCCCACTCAGACCACTCCCAGACAGTCCTAGCTAAATTCAATCCCCGAAAACAGTCACTGTAAGGTTCTTAATTGTCACTGAGAATTTATTCGATTTTGAAATAAAAATGGCTGCATTGGACCTTTAAAACAATTCCATACGCTATCTTAGTAGATATCGCCATCTAGAGGCTTAGACACTAGGCAGTTAAAAAGGTAAGCGAGAAGGAGTCACACATCACAACTACTGAAGATCAAAGCACCATTGAATTTCAAGCAGCAGTGTGAAAGAGCTCTTGATACATTGTCAGCCCCACTACAATACATGAAGGTTTTGATATACATTTTGTATTTGTTTCTCTTTCCCCCGGTTAAAAACCTGTCACTGAATTAAAGGCCTTCTGTATTTAGGAAGCATAAAGCATCACTTCAACTTCATGTTCATGAGAAGAGAATGGCAAAATCAGTATGATGCAGTTTAGGTGTACATTATGGTTGTATTTGTATTTATTGCGGATCCCCTTTAGCTGCTTCCAAGACAGTCCTCCTCTTCCATGCCAGCCTCAGGTGGTACCCAGCCAGTGTCATAGCCATGCACAGTGTGCCAGGTCTTCTGCTTGGGGTGGTTCTTCTCCTCTATGATAATAACCTTCCCCACATCCACTCTGACTTGAAGTACTCTTTTCTCCCAGTAGGGGACACCAGGAGAATGTCCCAACTAACATAGACACCAGTTCCAAGAACACTTTAGTCTGCACTTGGTGTGAAACCATTGTTCTTAATCAACTCTGTTGTGGTGCCGTGGAACATCACATATTCTGTCTGGTCTTCAGGAAGTGTTGCTGTCTAGAAAGGTAATGTAGTGTGGGGAGTTAGCAATAAGCTAGTAACCAAACTGCAACTGAATACACCTCTGCTGAGGTGAACTGTATTATAAGTCAATATCATGCACAATTACACATTGCAATAGCAAGCCATATTAAATAGTCATTTAACGGAAACTGTTACACCAAATAGTGATGTTTATACAATAACAATATGCTGAATCACTATTGTTACAGTAACAGTGTTTGATATATATATATATCAGTGAAATGGTAAATAACAAAACTGTTAATTTGTCTAGAATTACAGGAGATTGTTCTTACCTGCTATTGCTTGACAAATGCAGGATTATTATACTGTATTCTTAGGAAACCTACAGTAGTGCTTCATACAGAGTGCTTTTGTAACGCCCTGGCCATAGAGAGGGGTTTTTGTTCTTTATTTTGGTTAGGCCAGGGTGTTACATTGGGTGGGCGTTCTATGTTCATTTTTCTATGTTTTTGTATTTCTTTGTTTTGGGCCGTGTGTGGCTCCCAATCAGGCACAGCTGTAGTTCGTTGTTGCTGATTGGGAGTCACACATAAGTAGCCTGTTTTTCCTTTGGGTTTTTGTGGGTGGCCCACATAAAAGACTGTACAAACACCAACAAATCAGCTCCAAGTGATTTTAATTTGGGAAATCTGTTCCAAAGTATTCCCACGCATAATATAGGTTTGAAATTATGATGTTTTAGTCTAATATTATATATGTTTCGGCTTCTTGCGGTCAATTTGCAGTCTACGAATGATTTGTAATTATGTTCCGGCCCCCTGACCATCCGTTCATGAAAGAAATCGGACCTGCGGCTGAATCTAGTTGATGATCCCTGACCTAGAGCATAGTAGTCCCTCAGAATGTAGAACCATGATCCCTCTATGTAAGGGAAAAGCAACAACACCCACTCAGATAGTAGAGGTAGTCTAATAAATACAGAACCATAAACATGTATGGTATCCCAATCTGAGCATTTCAAAATGGCTGACACCTTCCGCAAACAGTGAGAACTCAGCTGCCACCTGTCTATGGAAGTCTATGGAAGACACACAACATTGACTAAATTAATTCATATATTTCCGCAGCACAGATACTTCAATAGATTAACTGATTGGAATTCGGAGGGGGGAAAACACAACAAACAATGTGGGAAACGTTTTTATTTGAGATTTATTATAGGAACAAGGATCATTGTTACACACGCATTATTTACATCAAGTAAATATGAATATTTGATAAGGTTATATGATTGATTGCATATAGATTGCCATGTGAAATCATCTTGTGGGCCTGCAAAATATAGCTTCTTCTTCCTATGAACTGCATCATGTTGGACCGTCTGATTCTAACCATCCTCTTCTGGTGACCATGAGTTGATGCTGGATGCTCCCTGAATGCAGAACGCCATCAGTTCTACAGTGACGGGTTTAACCTGCAGGAAAGAGAATAGAATACAAACGGTCTCAATTAAAACCTGCATGTGTGTATAGTGGGGCTCACACTAAGTGCCCTTCAAGCCTTCTACTGTAGGGGTACTTCCATTGTGATAAGATACTGACTGTGGCTCAATATCACTCACATTTTCATGGTGGACAGTTTCAGCATTGTCATTGTCTATAAATTTATTGACTGTAATTCTCTTTGGGTCATAGACACAGTCTTCCTCTTGTTTGCTCGTCACCATGTCAACACCAGGTGGAACCCGGCAGTGTCATACCCATGTGTGTGCCAGTCGTATTGCCTGTCGTGACCCTGCACATCAATGATCTTAACCTTGCCAACATCCACCTTTACTTTCAGAACCATCCTGTCTGAGTCATCGGCACCAATGGGGTATTTGATGGCTTTTCTGATGTCTCGACTGAGGTAGACACCGGCACCAAGCATGCCATCTTTGGAAGGTTTGAATCCATTTCTCTGTATATCCACAGCAATCTGTTTTGATGTCCCATGATACATCACGTAGACGTGGCTGTCCTCAGGGGAGACTCCACTCTGAAGATGACGGTGTCTAGATCTGTAAGACAGGGAGACAGTTTTTGCTTCAATATGATATTATATTAGCTTCTATACTTTACATAGTTTATTTAAAATAATTATTTGTTAAAGGAGACTTGATTTTTAGGCCATTGGGGAAATGTAGATTTTTTTGAATTCCTGGTCGTCTGACCTCCCACCTCTAAAAACAAATCAGTTAGAAAGCTCTAGAATGTACTGTGAGGGAAAAAAGTATTTGATCCCCTGCTGATTTTGTGCGTTTGCCCACTTACAAAGAAATTATCAGTCTATAATTTTAACGGTAGGTTTATTTGAACAGTGAGAGACAGAATAACAACAAAAAAATCCAGAAAAACGCATGTCAAAAATGTTATAAAATGATTTGCATTTTAATGGGGGAAATAAGTATTTGACCCCCTCTGCAAAACATGACTTAGTACTTGGTGGCAAAACCCTTGTTGGCAATCAGAGGTCAGACGTTTCTTGTAGTTGGCCACCAGGTTTGCACACATCTCAGGAGGGATTTTGTCCCAGTCCTCTTTGCAGATCTTCTCCAAGTCATTAAGGTTTCGAGGCTGACGTTGTGCAACTCGAACCTTCAGCTCCCTCCACAGATTTTCTATGGGATTAAGTTCTGGAGACTGGCTAGGCCACTCCAGGACCTTAATGTGCTTCTTCTTGAGCCACTCCTTTGTTGCCTTGGCCGTGTGTTTTGGGTCATTGTCATGCTGGAATACCCATCCACGACCCATTTTCAATGCCCTGGCTGAGGGAAGGAGGTTCTCACCCAAGATTTGACGGTACATGGCCCCTGTCCATCGTCCCTTTGATGTGGTGAAGTTGTCCTGTCCCCTTAGCAGAAAAACACCCCCAAAGCATAATGTTTCCACCTCCATGTTTGACGGTGGAGATGGTGTTCTTGGGGTCATAGGCAGCATTCCTCCTCCTCCAAACACGGCGAGTTGAGTTGATGTCAAAGAGCTCCATTTTGGTCTCATCTGACCACAACACTTTCACCCAGTTGTCCTCTGAGTCATTCAGATGTTCATTGGCAAACTTCAGACGGGCATGTATATGTATTCTTGAGCAGGGGGACCTTGCGGGTGCTGCAGGATTTCAGTCCTTCACGGCGTAGTGTGTTACCAATTGTTTTCTTGGTGACTATGGTCCCAGCTGCCTTGAGATCATTGACAAGATCCTCCCGTGTAGTTCTGGGCTGACTCCTTACCGTTCTCATGATCATTGCAACTCCACGTGGTGAGATCTTGCATGGAGCCCCAGGCCGAGGGAGATTGACAGTTATTTTGTGTTTCTTCCATTTGCGAATAATCGCACCAAATGTTGTCACCTTCTCACCAAGCTGCTTGGCGATGGTCTTGTAGCCCATGCCAGCCTTGTGTAGGTCTACAATCTTGTCCCTGACATCCTTGGAGAGCTCTTTGGTCTTGGCTATGGTGGAAAGTTTGGAATCTGATTGATTGCTTCTGTGGACAGGTGTCTTTTTTACAGGTAACAAGCTGCGGTTAGGAGCACTCCCTTTAAGAGTGTGCTCCTAATCTCAGCTCGTTACCTGTATAAAAGACACCTGGGACCCAGAAATCTTTCTGATTGAGAGGGGGTCAAATACTTATTTCCCTCCTTAAAATGCAAATCAATTTATAACATTTCTGACATGCGTTTTTCTGGATATTTGTGTTGTTATTCTGTCTCTCACTGTTCAAATAAACCTACCATTAAAACTATAGACTGATCCTTTTTTTGTCAGTGGGCAAACATACAAAATCAGCAGGGGATCAAATACTTTTTCCCCCACTGTATCTATTGCATCATCACAGGTAAAACCAATCAGAGGGTTTGCACTACAACAGTCTCTTTCATACTTACATGGTCGTTTTGTTTACTTTCATGACCTCCATGACTTTGATTCTTTTTGGGTCGTAGACACAGTTCTCCTGTCGGTTGCTTTCTACCGTATCGACCCCTGGTGGAACCCAGGCGGTGTCATATCCATACTCGCTATGCCAGGTCTTCCGCATGGGGTGACTCTGCTGGTCTATGATCTTAACCTTCCCAACATCCACTCTGACTTTTAGTACTCTTCTCTTAGAGTTGGAAACACCAGGAGGGTATTTACAGGCTTTTTGAATGTCCCGTGTAACATAAACATCAGCACCAAGCATGCTGCTATCTGCTCTTGATGGTGTGAAGCCATTCTTCTTAATCATCTCTGCAGCCTCTATTGAGGTGCCATGGAACATCACATATGTTCTTTGATCCTCAGGATGTTCACCAGTGTCGAGAAAGTTGTCTAAGTATGGAGAGTTTGGTTTCATTTTCCTCAGGCAAGCCCTAGTCAACATGATGACTCTGGCTGTGAGAACCTGTGGCAAAGTATGCTTTTATGAATAGACAAACTTCTGCAATCCTGTAGTAACGATTTAGATCTGCTACAGGGCCTTCAGAAAGTATTCATACCTCTTGACTTATTCCACATTTGTTGTGTTACAGCCTGAATTCAAAATGAATTAAATCTTTTTTTTTCCCTCACCCATCTACACACACAATACGCCATAATGACGAAGTGAAAACATGTTTTTAGACATTTTAGCAAACTTATTGAAAATATTTTAAATATCCAATTTACATAAGTATTCGCACCCCTTTGCCTTGATATTCCAAATGGATTTTTTTATTTATTTAATTGATTTTGAATTCAGTCTGAAACACAACAAAATGTGGAATAAATCAAGAGGTATGAATACTTTCTGAAGGCACTGTACATGTGGAAGTAACCTGAAGTGTAATAAAAGGGGAGTCTGCCTGCACATTGTAATACTTGCCAAATAAATATGAATAGGGCAACATGGCAACCACAAATAGACTTTATCCAGACTACTAATTCAGAAAAGTCACATGCTATTGCCAACTACTGTGTTGCCTTAGTATATTTCTTTGGCTCACATGAATAATACTTCAATAGTGCACAATATACTTGGTATGTTACAAGCACTTGTTTGTAATGTTATAAATACATTATAATTCAGATAATCTCTGTTGTATCATTCACTTTTATAGAAAATACTATATATTGGATTATATCCTCTGGCTTGTGATTTACATTTTGCAATGCGATGTTAACATTCGTGAAGGAGCTAATAAGCAACTTTCTAAAAAGTCTAATTAGAATTTGGTCATCCTTACCTGCTACTGTGGAATCAGATTCAACCAACCTGTCAGACTAATTCAGGATTATATGACAGAGTTTAGTTCTCGTTTCTCCTCTGTTTCCTCTCCCTTGCTCTCTCCCCTCTTTCTCTCAAATTCTAATTCGAGAGCAAAGTCCATCCATATTTATGACCAGGATATCTATTTGCTAGTGAAAAGCAACCACACCAACTCAGATGAGAAGGAAGCCTAATCTAATGGGTACATAAACATGTATGATACATCTTATTATTGCAAGACCTCTGGAGCATTTTGAAATTGCAATGCTGACACCTTTGACCAGTAAATTGATGTCCGTAGTGTTTATACATCAGTCTAAGATCAGTTGTTGAGTCATTCTGAACAGTGAGTAGTACACAGCTGTCATTTGCGACTAAATCGAAGATACTATTAGTCTATAAAAGACACCTATTGACTAATATTATACATTTTGTCCAGTAGGTACATTATTTTAAGGTGCATTATATATTTAAATGCAGTATTGTACAGGTAAGTGCCAAAATAAAGGAAACACCAACATAAAGTGTCTTAAGGCGGTGGGCCGCCACGATCCAGAACAGCTTCAATGCATCTTGGCATAGATTCTACAAGTGTCTGGAACTCTACTGGAGGGATGCGACACCATTCTTCCATGAAGAATTCCATAATTTGGTGTTTTGATTATGGTGGTGGAGGAAAACGCTCTCTCTGGCGTTGCTCCAGAATCTCCCATAAGTGTTCGATTGGGTTGAGATCTGGTGGCTGAGACGGCCAGGGCATATGGTTTACATCGTTTTCATGCTCATCAAACCATTACGTCACCACTCGTGCCCTGTGGATGGGGGCATTATCATCCTATGGGGGCATCGCCATGGTAGCCAAAATAATGGCCTGCCCAGCATTTTTATACTGTACATGACCCTAAGCATGATGGAATGTTAAGTGATTAATTAACTCAGGGATCACACCTGTGTGGAAGCACCTAGTTTCAATATACTTTGTACCCCTCATTTACTCAACTGTTTCCATTATTTTGGCAGTTACCTGTATTTTGCACTTCAACAGGATTATTCATAGTTACAAGTTCTCTTCGGTTCCCTTCATGATTATTGTTGGGTCATAAACACAGTCTTCCTCTTGGTTGCTCGTCACCATGCCAACACCAGGTGGAACCCAGGCAGTGTCATACTCAGGGTGCCAGGTCTTCCCCTTGGGGTGGTACTGCATCCACTCTGACTCTAATGGGCGACGTCAAAATGTTTCAACTTCATCATCTCCAGCACTACCCCAACATCAACAACATATGAGAAAATGGCGTGTTTCTACGTTTTGTAGTAAAAAGATGACGGCATCGGTGTGCATTGTGTGATTTTAACAAATGATGAGTAGACGTTGCCTAATAATTGGTAGATTTTTTTGTACTGCAAAACATAGAAATGCGCAATTTTCACACACTGTATGTTGATGTTGGGGAGGTGCTGGAGATGATGAATGTGAAGTTGAAACACTTTTAAACGTCCCTTAAGCTACTCTTGTCTTAGTGTCTGGAACACCAAGAGGGTTTTCTACTGGATTTTCGTTGCCCGAAGTGGATGGTTCAACAGTCCAGCATGATGCAGCAACAGTAAGGAGCTAAATAGGCTCACAATAGGCTGAGGATTTGATATGGGATTAATGTGCTATCAACCATATATTTTAGAAATATAATCAATCATATTTACTTGATAATGAATGTGTATCAATGATCATACGTTGTTTAAAGAAGGGTTTTCTTCCTATAATAAATCTCAACTAAACTGTAGAAGTTCCCGAGACTGTTTGAGTGTTTTACCTCCACAAAATTCAATCAGGTTTCATTAATCTACAGCATCTGTGGTGCAGAAATATATTGATAATATTGGTCAATGTTGTGTCTTCCATAGACGTATCAACGGTGTCTTCCTGTTAGTCGCAGACAGCAGTTGTGTGATCACTGTTTAGATTGACAACACATTACTGATTCTGAACCTAGTCTGATATACAAGGCAAAGGGTGGCTACTTTGAAGAATCTCAAATATAACATATATTTTGATTTGTATAACACTTCTTTGGTTACTACATGATTCCATGTGTTATTTAATAGTTTTGATGTCTTCGCTACTTTTTTACAATGTAGAAAATAGTAAAAATAAAGAAAAACCCTTGAATGAGTAGGTGTGTCCAAACTTTTGACTGGTGCTGTATAAAGACTAAAAACGTCAATGTATTTGTCAAAGTTGTCCGCATTGCAATTTTGAAACGCTCCAGAAGTCTTAATACGGCATGACGTCTCAAATATGTTTATGATCATGTACCCATTAGACTAGATTCTAACGTGAGTGGGCGTGGTTTTTACTTACAAAGAAACAGAAAACCAAACGTTTTTCTCAAGAACCAGGAAATGAAACTTGAGTGGAAGGAAACCCTCACATACGGTATAATCCTGCATTCGTCTGTTAGTATAGCGGGTGAGAATAATGTTATTTGAAACACTAGACAAGCTAGCTGTCTTATTATTGAACACTTGATATAAATCAAATACTGTTTTGTTCACCAGTCTTTACTTGAGAATGTTATAATGCTATTCTAATACTATTGTAACATTGATTCTGGATACGTTGAATAGTTCTTTAAACATTACAATTTGCTTTAACGGTTTTAGCCTAAATAATTTGCAAGATGGCTAGCCCTTAAAAATAGTTTTTGGGATTACAGCTCATTTGTGAGAGGTGTATTCAGTTGCAGTTTGATTACTATGGCTTTGAAGGGGTACACCAAGCAGAAAAACAAAACAAATTCACCATACTACTTAGAGAACATTCTTGAGACCAATGAGCATCCAGAGGATCACAGAGAATATGTGATGTTCCACGGCACCACAAAAGAGGCTACAGAGTTGATAAAGAAGAATGGCTTCACACCATCAAGAGAAGAACTTGGGCCTGGTGTGTATGTCAGTCGAGACATCGGGAAAGCAATTAAATACCCCCTTGGTGTTTCCAACAATAAGAGAAGAGTACTAAAAGTCAGAGTGGATGTAGGGAAGGTTAAAATCATCGATCAACAGAACCACCCCATGCAGGAGACCTGGCATACCGAGCATGGATATGACACCGCCTGGGTTCCCCCAGGGGTCAGTATGGTGCTGAGCAACCAACAGGGGAACTGTATCTACGACCCAAAGAGAATCAAAGTCATGCAGGTCATGAAAGTGAAAGAAAACAACATGTAAGTATAAAATAAACTGTTGTAAAGCACTGCTAACTTTCTCTTGGTTTTACCTGTCATGAACAATTGAACTTCACAGCAGTCAATTGTGTTTTGAGCTTTCCATTGGCATTGTTTTATAGTCTATTTGTGGAGGTCTTACAAATTCGTTTGAGATATTTTGCCTCAAATTGAAAATACTGCAACTGTAGAAGGTTGTACTTTTATCACATTTCTGCAAAAACGGTCTCCCTGTCTTACAGATCTAGACACCGTCATCTTCAGAGTGGAGTCACCCCTGAGGACAGCCACGTCTACGTGATGTATCATGGAACATCAAAACAGGCTGCAGTAGAAATACAGAGACATGGCTTCACACCATCCACAGATGGTATGCTTGGTGCAGGTGTCTATGTCAGTCGAGACATCAGAAAAGCAATTAAATACCCCATTGGTGCCGATGACTCAGACAGGATGGTTCTGAAAGTAAAGGTGGATGTTGGCAAGGTTAAGATCATTGATGTGCAGGGTCACGACAGGCAATACGACTGGCACACACATGGGTATGACACTGCCTGGGTTCCACCTGGTGTTGACATGGTGCCGAGCAACCAACAGGAGAACTGTGTCTACGACCCAAAGAGAATCAAAGTCATGGCATTGCTGAAAGTGGCCATCTTGAAAAAGTATGTAATATTGAACTCCTCTCACCAATCACTAGATGGAAGATTTCATTTTCCTAGAAGGCTTGCACTTGAAATATGAACTCCACTACTTGCAGGTTCTAACATGTTGTATTTGGTTCTCTATCCTCAGGTTAAACCCGTCACTGGAGGTTGAGTCTTGAAGGTGTATTCAAGGAGCATTACACTTCATGTTCATCGAGATAAGAGGATGTAGCATGCTGCTATAGCTACACATTCAATATTGCATAGGAAGAAGCTATATTTTGCCAAAGGCTTACTGATTATTGGCAATATTCCTACTGTATATGCAATTAATATAACCTTATCACATTTTAAAACGATTCAATGCTATTCACTTGACGTAAACAAGGTGTGTATCAATGATCATAATTGTTCAGAATAATTGTCTTCCAATAATACATCTCAAATAAACCTCTAAAAGTCACCAATTGTTTGAGTGTGTTCATTTCATCTGTAGCATCTTTACTGTGGAAACATTGGCAATATTTAGTCAATGTTGTGTGTCTGCCATAGGTTTATAAGGTGTCTTCCAGTTTGACGCTGGTGGCAGCTGAATGCTCACTACTGTTTGCAAAAGGTGTCAGCAGCTTTCAATGTCAGGTTGGTGGCATACTACTTAACCATAAACCTATTGTATTAAAATGTTTATGTATTTATTATACTACCTCTACTACCTGTGTGGGATGGTTGCTTTTCACTTACATAGAGGTATCATGGTTCTACATTCTGATGGACTACTATGCTCTCTAGAGACATAGAGAAATAGTTATTTGTGGCAATTGTGCCCTCTATCCATCTCTATGTATAGTGACGAGTGGAGACCTGGAAACGAAACCTAAGCACGGTAGTGAGTCGTCACTAGTTACCTCAGCCGCAAAGTCTTCAACCTCGCCTATTTCTTATTAAAGTGATGCTCTAAACCTAACCTTAACCCTAGCCGTAACCTCACTGTTAACCCTTGTGACTAACCCTAACCTTAAATGAAGACCAAAAAGCTCATTTTTCTTTTCATGCATTTGTGGCTGTGGCAGTGGTAACTAGTGGAAAGCACAGTAGCGAGATCAGTAAGAAGTACTGTTTCCTAAGCATACAAAGTATAATAAACAACAGTCTTTATTAAACAGTCTTGTTATTGGACACTTAACTTCGATATATCAAACAATCCCTGTTTACAAAGTACATTTATATGTTAAGCATGATAATGTTACAACACTTGTAATATTATTGTAACAATAGTGATTCGGGATATTGTTACTGTATAAATATCACTATTTGGTGTAACAGTTTTAGCCAAAGGACTGTTTAATATTACAAAGTGTAATTGTGCATTGTATTGACTTATAATACAGTTCACCTCAGCAGAGGTGTATTCAGTTGCAGTTTGGTTACTAGCTTATGGCTAACTCCCCACACTACATTACCTTTCTAGACAGCAACACTTCCTGAAGACCAGACAGAATATGTGATGTTCCACGGCACCACAACAGAGTTGATTAAGAACAATGGTTTCACACCAAGTGCAGACTAAAGTGTTCTTGGAACTGGTGTCTATGTTAGTTGGGACATTCTCCTAGTGTCCCCTACTGGGAGAAAAGAGTACTTCAAGTCAGAGTGGATGTGGGGAAGGTTATTATCATAGAGGAGAAGAACCACCCCAAGCAGAAGACCTGGCACACTGTTCATGGCTATGCCACTGGCTGGGTACCACCTGAGGCTGGCATGGAAGAGGAGGACTGTGTCTACGATCCAAATATAGTGAAAGGTCATGGCGATAACTGGAGAGAACTTGTAAGTATGAAAAACTGTTGAAATACATTGCAAACCATTTTTCTTGTCATTACCTGCGATGGTATGGGATGGTACGTGACAACTTCACAGTAGAGCAGTGATTCCATTTGGTGATGAATTCTACAAAATCAAACAAACACACTCAAAAAACATGTAAATCATTTGCCTACAATTTCGAATAATGTATCCTACCTACGAATGCAATATCGTATATTTCAGCAATTGTCCTACAGATGTAAAAACAGCCATCTTAAGAGTAAAGTCGCCCCAGGAGGGATTGGCCCAGGCACGTCTAGGAATCAGGACACCAACAGGCAGGTAGAAGGGGGCCAGGAGGGATTGGCCCAGGCACGTCTAGGAATCAGGACACCAACAGGCAGGTAGAAGGGGGCCAGGAGGGATTGGCCCAGGCACGTCTAGGAATCAGGACACCAACAGGCAGGTAGAAGGGGGCCAGGAGGGATTGGCCCAGGCACGTCTAGGAATCAGGACACCAACAGGCAGGTAGAAGGGGGCCAGGAGGGATTGGCCCAGGCACGTCTAGGAATCAGGACACCAACAGGCAGGTAGAAGGGGGCCAGGTGGGATTGGGCCAGGCACGTCTAGGAATCAGGACACCAACAGGCAGGTAGAAGGGGGCCAGGAGGGATTGGCCCAGGCACGTCTAGGAATCAGGACACCAACAGGCAGGTAGAAGGGGGCCAGGAGGGATTGGCCCAGGCACGTCTAGGAATCAGGACACCAACAGGCAGGTAGAAGGGGGCCAGGAGGGATTGGGCCAGGCATGTCTAGGAATCAGGACACCAACAGGCAGGTAGAAGGGGGCAGGTGGGATTGGCCCAGGCACGTCTAGGAATCAGGCCAGGGTGTCCTCAGTTGCGGTCCAAGAGCCTCCGTAAGGGGAGAAAGAGAAAAGATGAGGGTTAGTGAGAGCATGGCTAAAACCACAGTACACATCACAGTAGGGAATAATCAATTATGTTGCTGTGGACACTGGATAATCTGACACAAACACACACTCACACTTGTTTGACCTCGCTGTGATACTGTAGGCCTATTTATGTTACTTTTCTGAGTCAATTCAGGTAGCATTCAATGTCCTGCGTTTTTGTTAACCATGACAGCCAGCATTGTAAATAAAGAGATGTGCAGAAAGATAATCAGCCGCTGTGTCTCTTGATCCTTTCCCCTAATGTATTTTTGTGTCAGCCAGGCCCATCTTTTAAAATCAATACAATTTATATCAATCTCTAGTTGAGTCAAATAAATGGTTTTGTTCCGTTAACAAGATAATCCGGACAATTGCGGTAAACAGCGCCCCACTCAGGCAGAAAACGGAATGTTCTATTTGAGCAAAATAAGTAGTCTTGTTGTGATCACAAGACAATCCTAATCATTCAGGGGGGGGGGGGGGGGGGGGGCGGGGTTAGAAGGATTACTATATCCTATCCCAGGTATTCCTTAAAGAGGTGGGGTTTCAGGTGTCTACGGAAGGTGGTGATTGACTCCGCTGTCCTGGCGTCGTGAGGGAGCTTGTTCCACCATTGGGGTGCCAGAGCAGCGAACAGTTTTGACTGGGCTGAGCGGGAACTGTGCTTCCGCAGAGGTAGGGGGGCCAGCAGGCCAGAGGTGGATGAACGCGGTGCCCTTGTTTGGGTGTAGGGCCTGATCAGAGCCTGAAGGTACGGAGGTGCCGTTCCCCTCACAGCTCCGTAGGCAAGCACAATCCTGTCTTGCAGGAAATCACGTACAGAATGAGCAGTATGGCTGGTGGCATTGTCATGCTGGGGGGTCATGTCAGGATGAGCCTGCAGGAAGGGTACCACATGAGGGAGGAGGATGTCTTCCCTGTAACGCACAGCTTTGAGATTGCCTGCAATGACAACAAGCTCAGTCCGATGATGCTGTGACACAGCGCCCCAGACCATGACGGACCCTCCACCTCCAAATCGATCCCGTTCCAGAGTACAGGCCTCGGTCTAACGCTCATTCCTTAAACACGAATATGACCATCAGTTGTGCGTGGCCACACAGTCATGGGTGAACAGGGAGTACAGGAGGGGACTAAGCACACACCCCTGAGGGGCCCCCGTGTTGAGGGTCAGCGTGGCAGATGTGTAGTAATTTACATTTTTTTCTCATTTTAAAACATACAATCTACCTGCAGTGAAGCCGCTCAACATCTACATTACATTCAGTCCTCCAGCAGACACTCCCATCCAGAGCGACCCACAGGAGCAACCAGGCTCAAGGGCCCCGCCCAAGGCCACAAGGATCGAATCTCCACCAAGTCGAACTGGGGACCCAAACCAGCAACCTCTTGGCCACTGGCACTAGCTCCCAATCACCAGGCCACCAACCATCCAAGATCCCCCCCCCCCCCCCCCCCCCCCCCCCCGGAAAAAACTCCCCCGCCACTCTCCAACCCCAAACCCCTCCCATCCCCCCCAAGACACTGTCCCCTCCGACCCAACCAAAACCACCACCCACCCAATGCACCAACAAAAATAACTAAAGAGAAAAAAGAGAAAAACAACAGAAAACAACAATGCTAAAACAAAAGACATCGAGGAAAACAAACATCTAAACAGCAAGGCCAACTGTATACGTTTGAGTGCATGTGTGACACTATTTACTTGTGTGTATGTGTGGGTCCGTGTGTATGCATGTTTGTGTGTTTGAATGCGAGTGTGTGTATGCATGTGCAGATGGGTTGATACCTACCCTCACTACCTGGGGGTGGCCCGTCAGAAAGTTCAGGATCCAGTTGTAGAGGGAGGTATTCAGTCCCAGGGTCCCGAGCTTGAGTGGACTGTGAATGCTGAGCTGTAGTCAATGAACAGCACTCACATAGGTATTCCTCTTGTCCAGGTGGGAGAGAGCAGTGTAGCGTGCAATAGAGATTGCATCAACTGTGGATCTGTTGGGGCGGTATGCGAATTGGAGTGGGTCCAGAGTGTCTGGGATGATGGTGTTGACATTCACCATTACTAGCCTTTCAACGCATTTCATGTTTACAGATGTGAGTGCTACCGGACAATAGTTGTTTAGGAAGGCTGCCTTTGAGCTCTCAGGAACAGGGACAATGGTGGTCCGCTTGAAACATGCCAGCTGGTCTGAGCATGCTCTGAAAATGCGCCCTGGTATTGATCTGTCCCTCTGCCATGTGCGTGTTAACCAATTATGTGTATAAACTCTGGATTGCTAATGCTATGTATTGTCCATTGAGAGGCTTTGAAGCCACCGGTCGGCCATATTGGCTCTCACCAGTAGGAGCAGCCCTCCATAGGAATAAATGGAATTCTACAGTATTTCAATTAAATGTATCATGGACAAAATTACACGCATTTAATACGTTTGTTGTTGTTGTAGCGGGAGCAGTAACATTAGCAATCTCAAAAACGTATACTTTAAGGAAAATGTTTTTATATATTTTGTCATGTTTTATTTTTATGTTTAACTCACATAATATAAGGTGTCTGTAATACAAAAAACGAATGTAGGCATTAATAGTTAAACTACTGTTCCCCGGGCGCGGATGACGTGGATGTTGATGCACCTCTCTGATTTAGAGGGGTTGGGTTAAATTCGGAAGAAACGTTTCAGTTGAATGCGTTCAGTTGTACAACTGACTAGGTATCCCGCTTTCCCTTGCCCATAATGAATCCATTCCTGTGCTTCCAAAATATTAGTCTTTACAACCGTGGGGGAGTGCGGATGGTTTCAACACAGTGCCCCCTAACAGTCATCTAGTGTTTATAGAAATAATTGGCGTTAACTTAATAATTGCCGCAATGGTACAAATAAAGTTTGTTTTATGGATTAATTATAATGAATCTCAAAGTCTACAATCCATAACAAATTAGCCTCAAAGTTTCCCGACATTGTTTGAGTGAGAGTATTGTTCTGATACGAGAGACTAACGGTACACGTACTGTACAACTCATCGTATGACACAGGAGGAAGTGAAGGTAGCAGTTGCAAGATATAGTAATTTAGCCAGCTAATCTCAGAAACATTTTTTTATCCGAGAAGATATGTCAGCAAGCATGCAAATTAAGGTAATAACGTTCTCTTGTTGAAATGTTTGATTTCTCGTGACATTATGCACTAGCTAGAATGTTACAATTCTACAGCGATACGTGTCACATTATGCTAGCTGTTAGTTACCCAGCATATAGCTAGCAAGCTATATCTACATGGACAACGTTAAACTAAAATGTCTGAAGTATACACGTTACAGCTTGCAGAACTCGTCAGTGCACTAGCAGCTAGCTAACATCGTGCTAGTAGGCATCCGCTAGCAGTCGAACTGTATCACGTATTTCACCATAGATAGCTACTGTAGAATGGTCATTGACATTACTCCACTCCAATGCACCTACCTAGCTATTAATTTATGTGACAGGTCATAGTCAAGAGTGTGACTAATGACATGTATATTCTTGCTAGATTGGAATCATTGGAGGCTCTGGCCTTGATGACCCAGACATATTGGAGGGAAGGACCGAGAAATATGTAGACACACCTTATGGAAAGGTAAGTTCAAATTCTAAATATCCTATGTGGTAGGCAGGCTGTCTCTGCTATGAACAAACAATCATGTGCACCTTTAAATGACCCCGAAATCGCCGCCATTTTCTGGTTGTTAAAATTAAAATAGTTCTCCTAATTTCAGTGTGACAAAACTAGCATGTATAGTGTTGAGAATCATTGTACCATCCAAACCGCTGTGAAATATATTTTCCATAACCAAAAACATTTGATTTTCAGCAGTTTTGAAACTGGTGTACAACACCGAAGTAAAAGACTCAAACGAAATTTAAACTCGAAGCATAGAAATAGAACACATAGAACATATGTACCGCTTCTTAGACTTGCTTTCAATGAGAATGATGAATCCATTTATATGTGAATTTGGTTGGGTAGCACAACAATTACATATTGCAGCTTTAAAATTACAAGCACCACCAATCTTAGTCCTGAATGTGGCAATGCTTTCGATTGTGTACAGCATAGCCTAATATTGGACGAAAGGAGCCTAACATTACACCATAGGCCAAGGACCTTGTGTCAGGGTTCCCCAACTGACAGGCCGAATTTAGCTCTTGGGTGTAACGTTAGGCTCTGAGCAACAACAAAAAAGTTTAGAAATTATGTTGTAATCAAATATATGTTTGGTCAATTTGCAGTCTACAAATGATTTGTCCTTTAGGGAATGAGATGCCTAGTCAGTTGCACAACTGAACGCATTCAACCGAAATGTCTTTCTCATTTAACCCAACTCCTCTGAATCAGACGTCCACTTCAGATTTTTCAACCTTGCTGGCTTGGGATTTCAAACAACAACCTTTCGATTACTGGTCCGACACCCTTAACCGGTAGGCTACCTGCCGCGGTTATGTTCCGGCCCCCTGGCTATCCGCTAAAGAAAGAAATTGGCCCGCGGCTTGATCTAGTTGATGGTCCCTGATATACATGTTCTGTTTAAAGGGCGAATTAGCCCTGGAAGCAAAAACAGCTAAATACACCATCTAAATGTGAGCCAAGGAAAGCCCCCCAGCCAAACCCTTCCCTAACCCGGATGGCGCTGGGCCAACTGTGCGCCTCCCTATGGGGCTCCCTGTCACAGCTGGCAGTGAACCCCAGGCTGTAGTGGCAGTCTACAGTAAGTGTATATTTTCCATTTGTGAAATAATTTGATGTGATATGAAAGGAGGGATTTATGTTCCTGTAACCGTACTGCAATTGAGCCTCCTGAGTCTTAGATTGCTGCGCCACTCGGGAGGCTCAACTGCGGTATGGTTCTAGAAACATAAATCCCTCTACTTGCATGTCACATGAAAATATACACTTACTGTTTTAACACAGTTGCAGCAGACAGTATTTTTCAGTGACAACACATTTGTGGTGTCTGTCTTCCATTTACACACAGGTGTTCGGAGACACCGATAGTTAATTAGCACAGGTAGTCCACTCTGTCTTCTGTCTGTTTTCAGTAAACATGGAAATATGGCCGTGTGGGAACCCTATAAAGTTGTGTATCAATTTTATCTTTTGTTTTATGCTTCCAAAACCGTACCGCAAGCGATGCGTGTTAATTTTCAGACCGAGCGTAGTGGCTCTTAACAAAACTCCCCTCTACAGAAGACGCCTTCGTCCAGTGATTCCTATGTGTAATGGAACTGAAAGTCATTACACATGTCATTGGCTATCTAGTGTGTGTAAGCGTAACTGTTAAGGAAGTGTAGTTTGTCAACTGGAGGCACACACAGTGTGTTGGTACTGTGCAAAACTTATACAAAATGTGTAGCTTGTTTATTTGAAAGATTTTTCTTGCTGTTATGAAAGATAAAGGGAATATCGGCATAGGTTTCGAAAACCAGTTTGAAAGTGATGTTTATTGACTTTTCTAAACATTAAAACACAGTGACTGTAGTTCACACGGTGCCAAATGTGGACAAATGTAACTGAGAAGGGTTTTCCAGAGCTACATAGCCACTCACATTTACATAAAACAAAATGTCCCTTGTCTCACGATTGTTGATTAAAATTATATTTGAATTGACTCTGCCGATTGTCAATGGGGTTGGTCCTTCAGCTGGTCAAACTTTTTGACAAAATATCCACTGGAAAGTTTTCTTAAACAGACTTCAAAACGGGGGTCTCAGAGAATGTGTGCGGCAATCAAGATGTTTGCTCATGCATGTGACACATGTATGTTAACCAAAGTCTTGCAGGTGTTTACAGGGTTTTGCGCATGTGCCAGGGGATCGAAATTTCAACGGCAGTAGCCTGGTATAACATTTTGACCGGCTGACGGACCAACCGCACAGATAAGCAGTAGGATTATGGAAAATCTATTTCACAGGGTTTAGATGCTACAATGATTCTCTACACTATACATTGCTTGTTTTTCCACAAACTAAAATTAGGCAAATTATTAGAATTTTAGCAACCAGGAAACGGCGGTGTGATTTCCGCATAGTGCATCTTTAAACTTAGAAATGTTTACTTGACTTTTATACTCCTATAAATTGACTGCTTGAAATAATTTAGTCTGTCAAGTTTGCCACCGGCGTGCTGCCCTAGGGAAGTAAAGCGGAAGTCGAATCCATCACTTCCGTTATTTGGCAGTGTCCATAGCAACATTTTGAAAATGAGGTGGATACCAATAGTTGGTATAACAGTCTGGTTTATTAGGCAACACCAATCTCTGCGTTCCAGTGTAATACCAATGTTTTTTTATCAGCTGAAAACTGTGCTTTAGATTCTACCTAAGGCCATCTTTTCTATTTTTCCCCCGACAACCCAACCAGCCTTCAGATGCCCTTATAATGGGGAAGATCCAAAATGTTGAATGTGTGCTCCTTGCAAGGTAAGCAGTGGAATGAATTAGAGAATCTCAATTGCATTCTATGTGCGTCCTCTCTCCCCGCCTCCTTCTCAAAACCCATTGGAGGAGGACGAGGCGAGGAGTAAGCAATTGAGATTCACCCGTGGAGAGATCCTAGGTGTACTGAACCAGATGAACTCCACCTCTGTTTCTTATGAATTTGCCCCATCTAGTGGCTGTGCGGTGCAATTGTAAAACATATTTGATCTCTCTTCTCCAACACCCTATAGGCTAAACATTCCCCCAATACCAAATCCACCACTAGCCCTCGAGCTACCTTTTGTAGATGTCTAATAATCAGATAGGTATACTTAGAGTGATTTAAATGAAACAGCTTGCCCTTTTTATAAGTGGCGTTTGTAAACATATTGCTTAGCCTACACATACAAATCCTTTCAGAGATACAAAAGTTTATAGGGGATTAGGTGCTATTGGAGTCGATTTTAGAGATTCATTTTCAGCCTTTTCACTGTCCTTCGGTAAATACTGAGAACTATTCACACTCCCCATCATACTGGTCCCTAGGCATGGGAGACAGCACACCATCATGCCAACCGACGTCAACTACCAGGCTAACATCTGGGCGTTGCGAGAGGAGGGCTGCACACATCTCCTGGTCACCACGGCCTGTGGTTCCCTCCGGGAAGAGATCCAACCAGGAGACATCGTTATCATCGACCAGTTCATAGACAGGTGAGTGACAGAGTTTCCTAGGCCTGGAATCCAGGACCCACCGAAGGTTGAATCCATGATTGAAATGAGAATGAAAGCAGTCTGTTGGACATGGTGGTTGCCAGTTGTTGTTGTCTATTGAGTGAGTCCAAATCCAATTATTCCCTGGTATATGTACTGTTATGTACACTGAACAAAAATACAAACACAACATATAAAGTGTTGGTCCCATGTTTCACGAGCTGAAATAAAAAATCTCAGAAATTGTCCTTACTCAACAAAAAGCTTATTCCTCTCAAATGTTGTGCACAAATTTGGTTACATCCCTGTTTTCCTTAGCCAAGATAATCAGCAGGATTGTCCACCAGAGCTGTTGCCAGAGAATCGAATGGTAATTTCTCTAATAAGCTGCCTCCAACTTCGTTTTAGAGGATTTGGCAGTACGTCCAACCGGCCTCACAAACGCAGACCACATGTAACCACACCAGCCCAGGCAGGGCCTGGCTGCCAAGTGGGTGGGCCTATGCCCTCCAAGGCCCACTCATGGCTGCACCCCTGCCCAGTCATGTGAAAGCCATAGATTAGGGCTTAATGAATTTATTTCAATTGACTGATTCCCTTATATGAACTGTAACTCAGTAAAATCTTTGAAATTGTTGCATGTTGCGTTTTATATTTTTGTTCAGTGTATATATATATATATATATATATATATATATATATGGCCAGTCTGTAGTTGCTATCAATTGATAAGTCTAGATATGGTTTAGGTTTCTACCGACTACATACCTGATGGAGTATAAATAGAACGGTACATGTGTCATGGCAAACAGAATGTTTGTAAAGCCATGGGGGTAGAATTACAGTAGGAATGAGAAGTCATCAAGAGAATCTCAGTTATTTGAAGAATTATTCCCAAGTCACTATCTCTGAAATGGGCCGGTCTGGCTCAGACAAGGATTTCTCCATCTCTCAACCATCTTTCTCCTGTTTTAAGTTCAACTGATAACATTCAAAAGAACTTGCAAGTAGTCCATTATTTCCCCTTCCTAACAGTGACTGATGCTGAGTGTGTGTACAGTATTCCTGCCTGGGGCAAGGCAACAACAAAGGCAACGGTGTCAAACAGAAACAGATGGTGGCATCCAGGCTCACATTACTCATCTCTGAAGACCACGTTCTCTGACTGGTATTTCTGATAGTCAACGACTCAACTATCATCCCACTCTCATTTCCTCATTCCCTAAGAGAACCAATAAGAGAAGGAAAGCGATTGTGTCTCATGACTGGTGGATAGGCGATGCTCTGAAACAGACTCTGTACTGAGGGCCCGGGACTTGTCTGTGTGGCGGAGTACAGCTGCCACGTGTGTCACGTTGTGGCTAGAGCTGCGTCCTGAGGAAACCAAGAACAAACAGGACTCGTCGGGTTTTAAGGGCTGCTGGTTTGAAACGGGGGTTTCTGTTTTTCTTCTTCAATATGTGGTTTTCTAGTTTCTTGTGAATGAGGTCAGTGAGAGGTTTTGAATGAACTGAGACCTAGGATCTGATGAGGTCGTTCTGTTGACTGGCTGTTTGATACCTTTTGGTAGGAAGTGGTTGTATTACCTGAAGCGTTGTGGAATGTGCTTAGGGCGTGAATTGTGACATACCGAAAGTTCAGTGGGTCTATCTTCCATGTCGTAGCTGTGTATAAGGTTCGGCTGTGTTTGTGTTTGAGCGAAAGCGATGAACTCAAGAGAAAGAGAAATAGGCCTATGTGGAAGGTATTTGCATCACAAATTGATCTCATCTGAATAAGGATGCAGTGAGGGGATCACGGGGAGTAAAACCATCAGGACTGTTCAGTTTTGAATGTTATCACCTTTGTGTCAGTCTATGGGAATACATTTCAGTAACAGGTTGTTTTAATACTTCAGCGTGAGTCATGTTTCCCACGGTTAGGATGGACCTCTGGACGGCCTTCAGTTGAGCAGCATTGTTTAGTAAACTGTGGCCAGATATGATATCATTTCAGCTCTAGGGCCGGACAGGCAACAGCAGGGTCCCAACAGTCAGCAAAGCTGATTAGCATCTTGTTACTGTACATAAGTAGGCCTACACCACACCTAGGAATCAACACACCATTCACAAGTGTATCCTCTCTGGCCGTTCTCAGTTTCATTAATAATGAAACAGAAATTAGACGCAGCAAGTTCTTCAGTTCTCAGTAAGTTTGTCAGAAGTCTCTGTGGGATGATTCCCAGTTGAAGAATTCCCTCCGTGCTTGTTCCCTCCTGGTTCAAGGGAAGCTCCAACCAGGATTTCAGAAGAACTCTATCTGGAAATGTTGCTTCCCAAAACAGATGTGATGGCCATCAGTTGTAGCACTGATAAAACGTGCTGAATTTGAAGTTGTTTGGTCGCCCAGTTCTCTCTACTAGTAATAGACTATTCTTTCTAAAGTGCACAAGCGTTTTGATTGGATGGTATTTTTAGGACGATTATCCAATGTGTTTGCCTTGGCAAAGAAATACTGAATAAATGTAAGAAATAATGCATGCTCACCTATTTCCCCCCCATCTCTAGATTCCAAGTTACCACACACAACTCTACCCATTATTCTATCAGAGTGGAACATAACTCTTCTCATTGTCCTGAGGGTGCATTGCTGCATTGAATTGAATTATCAGTAGAATTCTATGCAATGGACCGTAAATTGAGAATGTGTTCATGAGGCAGTCTTGTTGATTTGAGAGTGCAGTGCACACAAACAGCTTTGTCTCCAAGCTCTGTCCGTTGTCCAGTAAGTCAAAACGTAGTGCCTTGAATGAAAAATAACTGATCATTTCTGCACCCCTCCCTCGGGATTGACACCTGACATTGACTCCACATCCTCTGTGCCTGACACCTGACATTGACTCCACATCCTCTGTGCCTGACACCTGACATTGACTCCACATCCTCTGTGCCTGACACCTGACATTGACTCCACATCCTCTGTGCCTGACACCTGACATTGACTCCACATCCTCTGTGCCTGACACCTGACATTGACTCCACATCCTCTGTGCCTGACACCTGACATTGACTCCACATCCTCTGTGCCTGACACCTGACATTGACTCCACATCCTCTGTGCCTGACACCTGACATTGACTCCACATCCTCTGTGCCTGACACCTGACATTGACTCCACATCCTCTGTGCCTGACACCTGACATTGACTCCACATCCTCTGTGCCTGACACCTGACATTGACTCCACATCCTCTGTGCCTGACACCTGACATTGACTCCACATCCTCTGTGCCTGACACCTGACATTGACTCCACATCCTCTGTGCCTGACACCTGACATTGACTCCACATCCTCTGTGCCTGACACCTGACGTTGACTCCACATCCTCTGTGCCTGACACCTGACATTGACTCCACATCCTCTGTGCCTGACACCTGACATTGACTCCACATCCTCTGTGCCTGACACCTGACATTGACTCCACATCCTCTGTGCCTGACACCTGACATTGACTCCACATCCTCTGTGCGGCTCTCAGAGAAACTATTCGTCATCACCTCCAATCCACCCATATGTGTTGTCTATTGATAGCCTACTGTTACAACAAGCAGGGGCAGTCTCTGTTGGGCAGAATGGGGAACTAACATGTTAGGACTTGTTCAGTCTTGTCCCGCTGCGAAGCATGTGACCCATCCGGCATATTTCTGAAGGGTTTACTTGATGATTATCTTAGTCAGCCAGTTTTTATTTGTTTTGCCCCCTGCTCCCGTTCCAAACACTGTTGGCCTGTCTAGGTTAGCTAGGGTTTCTCTGCTCCGCCGGTCTGCTGTGAGCATTAACGGATCACCAAGCCTCAAAGACAGTCTCTGGTCTCCCCAGTTCTCTCTCTCCCTCACCACTGGAGCTTTGCACCACATTACAGTATGTGGTACTGGACAGTTGTGTAGTGTTAAGGATGAGGTATATTTTCCAAACTACAATGAGTGAGCGATACAATACATAGCCTAAATATAGTCTCTCTGCTTTAACTGACAGTAGCCAATGTTCCTCCTCGGGAGTCTTGTTGACATTGACAACAGTAGGTTATTTCTCAATCGTGGCATTTCTGGAAGATTCTACGCTTACGTTTTAGTTGGGAGGGGTGGGTCACCACACATTTCCTGTATAGAATGGTCTTGGAATGCTATGCTGCCTCAGCATTTCTGGAACGTAAGGTCACTCTGTATGGTAAACAAACCTCACCGTTTAGTAGTCGGCTCATGCGCACTCACTCTGACTACAATGTACCGGTTCTTCTCTCAATGTTCTCTATAACAGCTGATTTACTCTGTTGATGATGTGGACACTAGAGAGGCCTGTTAGCAGAGCTTCACTGAGCTCTCACTGTGACACCCAAGGCAGAAATGGGTCATTGTCTGTGTTGTGTAACTTCAAGCCTCAGTAAGAAATGTCCCAGGCCATCTCCCTTTACTGGTGTGACCAAATGACTCATTGGCTCCTGTCACTGTCCGTACAGTCTAAATATGTGTTCCTCCTGTCAGTGTCCGTAGAGTCTAAATATGTGTTCCTCCTGTCAGTGTCCGTACAGTCTAAATCTGTGTTCCTCCTGTCAGTGTCCCTACAGTCTAAATATGTGTTCCTCCTGTCAGTGTCCCTACAGTCTAAATATGTGTTCCTCCTGTCAGTGTCCTTACAGTCTAAATCTGTGTTCCTCCTGTCAGTGTCCTTACAGTCTAAATCTGTGTTCCTCCTGTCAGTGTCCCTACAGTCTAAATATGTGTTCCTCCTGTCAGTGTCCTTACAGTCTAAATCTGTGTTCCTCCTGTCAGTGTCCCTACAGTCTAAATATTCCTAGTAACATGAGGAGAAGGAGTTGTCTTTCTAAGCTTGCCTTTTCTCAGTGTAACGTTTTGGCGGTAGGTAGCTTCAGGCCCTGGGGTAGCACCTCGCAGCAGCCGGTTTCTGGGCTTGCTCATTTGAGCAGAGACTGGGTAGAGAGAGAGAGTGTGTGTGAGGGAGGGGCATGTAGAACTGGCATGTTGCCTGGGTGGAACCCTGACTCAGCGCTACAGCTCTGGAATCTGGAGGGCAGCTGCCTGTCGGCATGGCGACAAATGTTAAATGCTGGCTCAGCCCATCCTCACCACCCCTTTGAATATGAAATGCATAACCATGGTAGCAATTGAAATGAAACAGTTTAAAAATGATGGGGAAATTATTAGACCAAAGTTGAGGACACGAGACGTTGATGTTATGTGCATTTTACATTTACTGTACTTTTCGCCACATTTGTTGATAACGAAATCTGATCATATTCTGGATACATTCAGTAACATGATAAGAATATTCCAGGAAAATGTGGGGAAGGTGCAACATAAGACCCCCAAAAATGACAAGGGTTTGAGTGAGCGGCCTAACTGGTTTCTCCAAGTGGACACACACCTTTCCAAAGTGTACACACTTCATATGTAATTTCAATGCACTTTATGACAAGTCTTTTTTGAGCTCTTCTAGCTGTGCTGTTGAGGAACTAGAGCAAGCACACTTGTAGTTGTTTTGTTTGGAACTCAGCCCTGCATCCCCGTCATCACACAGTTACTGTTTACGCAATCAAAAAACGGCCTGTTATAAATCGCATCTGGGACAGGTCGGCATCATTTAAAAGCTGTTCTATTGCCAACATGGCTAGCTAAGTTTGTACATCAAACAGTGGTCATAAATGTTGACACTGTATATGACGTGTTTTTATGATATGGACATGTGATGTTTATGATATGGACATGTGAAGTGCACATTTGGATGGGTGTTTTGGATTGCTTGTATGACATCAAAGCGGTATTTATTATAATCCTCAACGTCTCATCTTTCAAAATACATTGAGTTCTCTTATCTACACCATTTCCCTCACTCAAGACAACAAAACATGTGCAAAAGTTTCCCAATTAGCAGGGGGGATGGGGACAACTTATTGTCGCGTGTCAGTCAAACCCATACAGTGCTGAGCTCTGTCATTTTATAGCATGTTATTTGTACAGCCACTCTGATCTAATTTAGGCATTTATCAGTGCCCAAATCTGCAATTTTCAATCTGTATACGGGTGTGAGTGTAAAGGGTTAATAACTAGCCTCCTCCTCATAAGGGGTTTGGGGGATTCCATGCAGTAATTCCCAGATTTAGTCCACATTGCTAAACAGTTTGGCTCGTTTCAATGTATCCAGCCATGAAATATCTTATTTTATTCTCAGTTTCTATGGGGATCTGTTTGTCATATGTATTGTGAGGGCCAACTGTTGCAAAGCACCGGCTTGTTACTAAAAGACCCTGATCATTCCGCATGTATTAGTCATTGTGATGATGACTACTTGTGGCTGAGAAACACTTTGTTTTCGCTACAGTGACAGGATGAAGGCCTTTCACATTCAGACACCGTTTTTGCCACATTGCACAACTCAAACCTTGAAAGAGAGAAGAATACCAACATTTGCCGTAGAATTTAGTCACTCTGGGCCCACCCTGTAAGAATGTAGTCTGTCTATAGTATCTTAGAATGTATTTGATGAGGTATTTTGTGCACTGCGAGGAAACTAAAAAGTCAGACACAAAGTGAAGTGTTAAACGGAAGAGAGAAAATCTCCAAGTTCTCATTTTTATCACCAGAATAACTGCCAGCAGGTACATGTTGTTCTTGTTTTGCCCCTGAGTCAGACGAGCCATGGTAGCAGAGTTGTTGAACCCAACCCTTGTCACTGACCTGTCATTTCCTGTGTGTCCTCCCTCCCTCCCAGGACGACAAAGAGGGCCCAGACGCTGTACGACGGGCGGCCCACCAGTCCTCCAGGCGTGTCTCACATCCCCATGGCTGAGCCCTTCTGCACCCGGACCAGGGAGGTCAGTGTCCACAGCCCCGTTCCAAATCAACCACTAGCACCTAGACCGGTGTCTGTGGCCTGGTTCCAAATCAACAATGTAAATGTTGTAGTGGCGGGTGTTGCCTGCTGGGGAGTGAGTGAATGTTATGTCATTGGAACACAGGATGCTCGTGAGGGGAGGACGGAGTAAATGGAATGGTATCAAATACCTGGAAACCATGGAAACTGTGTTTTGACGTTTGATACTGTTTCATTCATTCCGTTCCAGCCATTACTATGAGCCTGTCCTTCCCAATGTAAGGTGCTACCAGCTGCCTGTGTATTGGAACTTTTTGTTGCTGTGTTGTTTGTGTAGTGAGGCTTTGCATAGTTAGTTATTTCCTTCTTTCTAAGTGTTCATAAAACACAAAAACATGGGCGTTGACAGAAACACTGACCACTCTGTCCTAGAAAATGGCGTCACCCCTCTCCCTCCCCATGCCCAGGTGCTGCTGGAGGTGGCGCGCGGCCTGGGGGTGAAGTGCCACCCGCAGGGTACGGTGCTCACCATCGAGGGCCCTCGCTTCTCCTCGCGCGCCGAGAGCCTGATGTTCCGCCAGTGGGGGGCCGACGTTATTAACATGACCAGCGTGCCCGAGGTGGTCCTCGCCAAGGAGGCGGGCCTTTGCTACGCCAGCATCGCCATGGCCACCGACTACGACTGCTGGAAAGAGCATGAGGAGGCTGTGAGTTTTTTTTGTTTTGTGTGGAAATTCCCTCCCCTATTGTATATTCTATTGATTGTATGCTCTGATGAAGGTCTTGACTGAACGCTTAGCCTTATTCAATGAAATGTGTGCATTGATTCTGAGTGCGTGGAGACTTTGTTCCATTACATATTTTATTGATAGGAAAGTTAATGAGAGGACAGGGAAGACAGGAGGAGAGTGTCGAACACGCAGTGGGATGGATACGCATCGACGCCCAACGCCGACAGTGGCGTGCAGCCGCTAGTCAGCAGCCCAGGCCACAGGGAAGAAGCGTTTACACAGTGTGTGTGAGGTTCTGTAACTGTTTCGAGGAGAGATGTTTTGTAATGTCTTCAATTTTCATTTGTACCACAACATAGGTTATCTGGAAAATTGTTATGCAAATGCAGCCGTTTCACAAAGATGACACATTCATGTACTGCATGTGGTCAATTGTCTTGTTACTTGGTCATATGTCTTACATCCGCTTTCACAGAAGTTGGACATTTCCAACTGCAATATTAGGTAAAAAATGAGTGGCTAAGAACTGAAATGCGTCAGAGCTTTTTAATTTTACCATCGTAAAACACTTACTGCTTTCATTGTTTCAATTTCTCAGAGCTCCGGTCTTTCCCACCACATTCTTGACAAGGTGACATGACATTTTGCCTCACGTGGTATTTAGAGTGAAATCAAATGTAGGTTAGAGGTCACTGTCAGTGAATTCCATGAACACTTTTCATAGAATGATTTCTCCCTGAATTTTGAGAACTAGCCTTTTTTTCTTAATATCCTGTGTGTGTAGTTAGTCACTTCCCCATCAGTGAGAGACATTGTTTGGTAGTGTGTCTAAAACGTCCGTGACATGAGGGCTGAAGTGACCGTTCCGTTTCTAAAACGGCTCCCAACGTGTACTCCAGCTGTCACACTGACCTAGAAGGCAACTCAATCTGATTTAAATGCATTTATATTCGTACATAAGCAAAGCAGGAATTCAAAATGTGTCTATCAAGTTAATAACTAAATAGTCACATGCCTTTGTCACAAAGCTGTAGCAAAACAAATGCAAATAGTATTTTTTCGGGATTTGAAATTGCACAATGACATTTTGTCTGGTATAAATTTCCTCCTCGTCAGCGTTTTACAGGCAACTGTTTACGTTTCTAATTCTTCCGCCTGATTATTATATCACTCTGAAGTACCTCATATACACACACACACACACACACACACACACACACACACACACACACACACACACACACAACAGCTTCCGAGTGAGTGACTGTCACCCACCATCCAGTTGATAAATTATGTCTGGGGGAGGCTCGGCTTCCGTGCCCTTACCCGACTTCCCCTTCCTAGTTCCTGCAGCTGACCTCCTGGCTACCCTTCCCCCTCCTGTTGCACACCCTCACGCCACATCCTTCCGCCCTGTCTACGCCTTCCCTCCCTCGCTGTGAGCCTGCCAGCCTCCGGTGTGAGTCCTGCCAGCTGAGGTTGAGTCACCGGTATACAGTTGTCCACAGGGCCTGAGAGATCACAACAAAACAGACCCTCAGTTCAGGGGTGTGTTCATTAGGGAACACACAAAAAATGTTTTTGCTGGTCACATGTTGTGGTCACTGTGCTACATTTCACAAAGTAACCTTGTCTCATGCATCAACATGTCATTAAAAGGTTGTGTAAGTGAATGTCCCTTGAGTACCATGGTAACATACAATCTTGGGTGGCACACCCCAACTGTATTGTGTTATAAACGGCATGCTGTCTGGAGCTGCATGGCATTTAGCCTAGTCGACAGTGAGTTTAGGAACAATTTCTCTGAATTCATCATAGTAATTATCTCCAATGTAGCCAATAATACATGTATGATTAGATCAAATTCTTTACATGTTTTGCTCCAATCTAAATGCTGTTAATAGTGAAAAGGATTGCCTTAACCTGCATTGCCTTTCCATAGGATAAGATCAACATGGTTATCATGGCTTTATAGCCATATATATTATAATGGGTTTCTATCATTACTTACTGTACTGTATGTAGCAATATGTATCACATCTTGATGCAGCCCATGCTTGGTCAAAAGTAGTGCACTAAATAGGTGACCAGGTGCTATTTGGGACACAATCTTGATGTTGTTGGAGCTGCTGTTGTCCAAAGTCTTGGACACATCACTCTGTCTGACCGAGAAATGGATACCACTCCCTAATGTGTTTCAGTTATTGTCATGTGTTGTCATTACCACTGATGACTAGGCGGTAATGTAATGGAGTGAAGGACCACTGATGACTAGGCGATAATGTAATGGAGTGAAGGACCACTGATGACTAGGCGGTAATGTAATGGAGTGAAGGACCACTGATGACTAGGCGGTAATGTAATGGAGTGAAGGACACAGGTAGGTAATTACACAACAAGCAAGGGTTTAACAGACCATTAGATTATCTTTAGTGATTTTCATACTCTCTTTTACTTGAGCTGTTAGCTATACCATGCTGTAAGGAGTACAGGTGTTTTTCACACGGTCTTATTTTATAGTCTTATCTAAGCAAACAGTCCTATAGAAATCACTCCACGGGCTAGCTGCCAATGTTTACAGAGGATGAGTCTACGTTTCAGAGCACCCCGTATTACACCCTGCAAGGTGTAAATCCTAAAACGCATGAAGGCGCAAAACACATGGGAAACGTAGTATGAAATAAATGCCTGCTATTGAACCATGCTCATTGCGCACTCAAACTGAACCTGTAGACTACAGTACAGTGTAGGATGTCTGTGTGAACTGGGCAAAAGAGGAGCTTTAATTCACAGATGTGTTTATTTTGTACCTCACTATTTCAACTGAGGCTTGGGTTGAACAAAAATATATTTTATTTGCGCTCAAGTTCGAATGCGGTTGCCTGGAGACAATCACGAGACGGGTAAGAAAGGAAAGTGAAAGTAATATTGACAGTAGCTGCAGGTCTTAACGTGTCCAACCGGCTCTGTGACTGGTCAGGCGTGGCACTACGATCTGTCACGATGACTTGTCAGATTACTGAGGTGTGAATTTTCATCAGCAATAGAAATGGGCGATAATATCATGGAGTAAGCAAACGCATGTAATTACACAACAAGCAAGGTATTTGTGTGTGTTCAGGTGGGCGTTTTTGTTGTCAGTTTCCACAGAAGTATTATTTTTATTCACCGCCTGCTTCGAACAGCCTTGGTTATACTGTAAAAACAAACTTGAGATATATAAACCCGTTATTTAACTAGGGAAGTAAGTTATTATTATTTACAAGGACGGCCAAACCCAGACAACACTGGGCCAATTGTGCACTGCCCTATGGGACTCCCAATCACGGCTTGGATTTGAACCAGGCACTGCAGTGAAGCCTCTTGCACAGAGATGCAGTGTCTAAGACCACTGCGCCACTCGGGAGCAACTATCACTCTTCTTAAAATGAAAGAGAAAAAAAAAATGGTGTAGCAGCCCGGATATTGACAAGAAGAAATGTACTAATTTATTAAAAACCTAACACGTTTTGACAGTGCCTTTGGTCTTGCAGGTGTTTAAGGCTGTCAGTCGCCATCTTTCTCCATATTCAGAAGGTGACTAGACTTTACAGAGATCAGCACCTCAATCCCACAAAAAAAAAAAGTATTCATTAAATGTATTTCCTGGTTGTCCCAGGTCTGCGTCGACAACGTCCTGAAGACTATGAAGGAGAATGCCAACAAGGCCAGCAGTATCCTGCTCACTGCTATCCCCCTGATCTGCACCCAGGAGGACTGGACCCACACCATAAAAGCTCTGAAGGTAAGATTTACCATTGTAATGTGCCCAGGTTCATCTCTACAGGGGGGGTTTGAATAAAATTAAGTATAATTAAACTTTATTTATCCTCAGGCAATTAAGTGCTTTATTTTTTTTCTTCCATCTTACTGAATATTTTGCCCTGCTCATCAACCTCACCAAGTCAACACGGCAACGTACAACACAAAACGTGTAACCATATGGGAATTTAGGAGAGCTGGTGCTGTTCAGTGTCTTTCTACTAGGTCAAGCGCTCAGTAAGCACATTCTTACCGAGTTACTCACTGCTGAGTGGCCTGCATCCACATTGGATAGTTGTTGGGGATAAAATGATGACCTGTCCTGATGCCTCCATGTCAGGCTTCTGGTCTGTATTTAACGGGGATGTATTTTAGGACGTCTAGCTCTGAACCTACTAAATCCGGCTTATAGAACTAATGGAATAGTCCCAAAAGTGATAAGAAATAAATGCTATTTGAACCCAGGTCTGGTGTTCAAGGTGATTTCCCTCAGGACACCTGGCTCTGAACCCAATGAGCCATAATGTGAAGGCCCTTAGGCTTACCCTCGCTTCGTTATTCATCCTCGATGACACTTCAGTCAGTGAGATGGTGACTGCAATTTGACCGCTAAACAGAAATTCCAGTATGGCATGCTTCGTGACGCAAACACTCAAAACTAACGTATTAGTTTGTTTTACTAACAGATTGCAATATGTACATTTTCTAAACTGTTTTTGTTAGTACCTCTGCTACTATTTAGTGTTTCTGTGTTTTGGTTTCTTTCAGACAACAGCCCAATCCTCAATAATGCTACCAAAGCAACACCGAGAACCACCGAAAAGCCCCTCTCCACCCCTGTATATCAGAGAATGACTTGCAACACACCAGCCACCAATACCAACAATGGATTCATCTCTCTCGATTCCTCATCAGTGAATCACAAGAAAGTGCCTGATATGCATGTTTTCAGTACTGTACATTTGCCAGGATTTCACAACACATTTGAGTAACATTACATCGTTTGCCAGAAGCATACCATTCTGCATCCCACTGCTGGCTTGCCTCTGAAGCTCAGCAGGGTTGTTCCTGGTTGTTCATGGATGGGAGACCAGATGCTGCTGGAAGTGGTGTTGGAGGCAGAATAGGAGGCATTCTTTCTTCTGGTCCAAAAAAAAAAAGGTCCCAATGCCCCAGGGCAGTGATTGGGGAAATTTCTCTGTGTAGGGTGCCGTCTTTCAGATGGGATGTTAAATAGGTGTCCTGACTCTGTGGTCACCTAAAAGATCCCTGCTAAAATAAGGGAAACATTTCGCTATATATATTTGTATACTGTTCATTTCAGCCATGTTTTCATACTGTAGATACTTTAATGCGTAATTACATTCTAAAATGTATGTCGTCTGAAAGAAAGGTTAAATGAGTTAGTGGGTTGTTTTCATGGATTGTTTGTAGCCGGTATGGTCTGTACATGTAGGTCTATGACAAACAAGACTTTTGCACCGAGTATATTTGGATCAGGACATTCAATCAAAAGCAACTGCCACTTCCGTTGATAAAGCCTCAAGCCTGTTTATCCGGCTCGAAGTTTCGTTTAGGTACATGTCTAGGATCAGCCTCCCCAATCCTAACCATTTAGTGGAGAAAATGCTAAACTGACTGAAGACCAGTGACTAGGACCAACTTCACCATACTCTGGTTATCTACTTTGTTGCCCTGAGACAAGGTCAAACTACATTGTTGATAGATTCGTGGCTCTTTACTCCTAATTATTAGGTGAGGGAATAGTGGATTCATGGCTCATATCCTTTCCATTCAATAAAATGCCTTGTTTCATTAAGAAATACTTCCACTGAGGGCATTATCGATCTGTCTCATATCATGTGACGGGATAATCTAAAACTATCTTAAACACTTCATGTTAACCTAGCATTTATTTTTACATGGATTCATAGCTGCAGTATTATAATGTGCTAATAGGGTTCACTTCAGGAAGTAGGCTTAACAGTCAACATGATGGTTGATATTCAGTTATGATTGTGTTCGACTGCATGTACAGGTTAAATATGTTTGCAAGTGTGACAAAATCAATAAAGTTATGTAGATTGGAAATGTGCTTGTATTTTTTTTAAATCAGGAAGTTAGCTAGAATCTTAAAACCTTAACCTAACACTTGTTTGTGAAGTAACAACTGCATATGCGCTCAACTTTGGACTTCCTGTCATTATGTTTGCATAATGTCACTCTTCTGTTACAAGTGAAATGATAGGTACTTTTGCAGAATGCGTGTGCAATCATGCCAGATGCTTATAAGATTCTCCCTTTATCTCATCTTGCTACTGTACCTTTAGTGACAAGTTGTCACCATTCAAATACGTTTGACTCGGAGAAAGATGAAGTTCAGGAAGTAGACTGACTAGAGGTAGTAAACATGATGCAACTTAACGCAAGCAAATAAATACTTTTAAATGACAAACTTCAAGAAGCGTACATGGTTTAAATATAGCCTCATTTCAAAATACACTAATGTATATTTTACTATTTAATTATTAGGCTTCTTGTGAAATTTGCTTCAAAATGTCCAATAACAAACATTGTGTTGGTCTACTAAACGTTTCCAATAAAAAAAAATGCCACTGCTAAAATGTATCCTCATGACAAATGTGATACTTTAATGACTGCTAGTGTTACAGCGGTCCAATAACATGATTTCAGTCAGACTGAGTACGAATGACGGGGTTCTAAGCATTCATTCCTGCCTTGTTGATCGTGCATGCAACATTTTGCACCAGTGTTCCAAAGTTATTTGTGGCTTCCCGCTGGCCTGGTGCGAAATGATAAGAGAGACTGCATGGGGCGTCATACGTCGACATCCATGCTTTGGTTATGCTTCTCTCATACACAAAACAAGTGTTTTGACCCCAAAGAGAGCGCTTTCTTTTGCTTTATTACCGTGGTCTAGTTTATATTGACCTTTCAAATAAAAGGTAGCAAAATGGCGGAACAATAAATAACATTTATATTCAAGCTAAAAGTAGGCCTATTAGGCCCATGAACCAAAATCTTACATTATTCGTACAATGTACTATTTGAATTGTCAGGTGACGCCCACTTTGCTATCTCCTCTTGTACAGTAAGTTACACACACAGTCTCGTGTTTGTTCCACAGTGAAAAATAAATACGTTTAATGATATTGATTTTGAAATAACTGGGCTATTGTGTAGGGCCAGGGGCATTCAACTCCCTACGAGGACCGGAGCCTGCCGGTTTTCTGTTCTACCTGATAATAAATTGAACCCACCTTGTGACCCAGGACTAAATCAGTCCCTGATTAGAGGGGAACAATGAAAAACTTAGTGGCACTGGCTTCGAGGTCCAGAGTTGAGTTTGAGGGGTATGATCTATGTTAAATAAACACAATAGTCTCGCAGCCTATCCAAACATTCGTTTCAACAGAACATTATAGTAGGCCTAAATAAAAGGTATGTTTAAGTTGTAAAAATAATTAATAAGTAAATAGTTGGTTATCGAGCTGAAGGGGGACACCTTATCTCACGAATGGACACGCTAGTTCAATGTCGATGCATTGTAGCGAAACTTATGGTTTTCAAATTGAGCTCCATAAATACTTAATTATAGCCTAAATTAATACATATTTAAGTAGGTAGATCTACTTAAATAATTCAGAATCGAAGTGAACCAACTTTAGGTTTGACATGAAACAATGTTCTCGGAATTATTCAAAATTCAAACATAATCAGCTTTATATACAGGAAGTCCAGACCCATTTCCAATAACACTTGTCTTAATATAAACGATTATGGATTATTATCAAAATACACAAATCCATACCCCACATACATTTTTACTTTTGGATTTCTAATAATTCGTTATTTTAGAAGAGTTCAATTCTAAAATAAGATACAAACTCATCATATAGGCCTAATGCAATTTGAGAAAAACAATTATTTCTCCAATCAAAAGTTCAAACGGGTGTATTGAATGTGTGCTTTTATTTTTGGTTCGGTAAATTCCTCACCTTATCAATATTGCAGAGTATATATTTTCCTATAGCAACGCCAAAGCAATCTATCTGTGATTATTACATGATTTAATATAAAAAACAACTTAACACTAAAAATATTTTTTTTTTACATGTACTTATAAATCTTAAGCCTAATTAACAAACCGTTGATTAAGTGCATAAGTGCAATACTCGTTGAGAGGCATAAATAAAGCATTTTTTTTTATCGAGAAAAAAAGTATTTAAGAAATGAATGGGTCTAGAATATACATCCGTATTCTATACAATAAAATCGTCACACAAATAAATACAACGTATCTTTGATTTCACAAAGCCTGCAGAAACGCAACGACATTACGATGTCCACTTTCTATTGCCAAATCGATTGGCCGGCAGTTCCTATTGTCCCGGCTATTCGGATCGGCGTGGAATTGGACAAGGATCTCTACCGTGTCCAAAAAGCCCATCCTGGCGGCATCGTGTAACGGCGTTGTCCCAGTGTGTCGGTCTGCGATATTGGGATCCGCTCCTTGCATTAGTAACAACTGCGCCACTGGTGAACTGCCCATCATCATCACCTAGGAAATACAAATCCAGTTGATTTTACTTACAGACCTTCTGCTAGAATATTTAATAAATATGCCTATATTTACGAGGCAAATAATGTTGCCATTGTGTGTAATACGTTATTTAGAGGGGCATTTGAATAACACAAAATAATACAGTACGCCTATAGTTCTATCAGACCATAAAAGCGCATGCTTTCGTTTCAGATTGCTTAAAGTGTTTTAATTATCCAACAATATCGGTGCTGTTATTCACTTAACAATTTAATAACAATATAATAATGGATCTAAATTACAAAAAAAGCAATTAGGCCCAACTGATGCTATAACATTGTTAAAGGGTATACGTCGGCCTACAATTTATCTTATGATTTCGATTTTACTTATTTTAATTGCAGCCACACCTTTCGCATTGTTGCAAACCTAAAGAGCATCTAAATGCAAGGCTATCAAAGTTAAGGCCAAATATAGATAGGAAGAGTCAGACATGGCATTTTGATAGCAGCCCAAGGAAATGGGCTTTTAGAGTAAGTCATTAAATTTGAACATATTCATAATTTAAAATAAGATAGATCATGTATATGGAGAACTTTGGCCATTTTTTGGGAGAGCAATTTTGAGTTTGGAAGGTTGGGTGTGGTGACCTGCATGCATCCTCCATTGCCCCGATAGAGCTTACATTGGTATTGCCATGGACCATTTTGATAGAGTATAATATCGAATTATTTCTATGTTTATTTGAAAGACAAACTCATGGAAATATTTCCAACAATAGAAGTAACAATTTGGACTTAATAAATGTTAATGGCAGGCCTATAGAAACCACGGGCAATTGCACACAATTCCCATCACTCGGTTCCTGAGGCGCAACAGACTAAACTATGACGTAAATAAAGCACATTCAAATATATAGAATATATAACAAAGGTAATATAGCTCCCATGCAAATTTATTTCACAGTATGACATGCTATTCTAGTAATTTGTTAAGACAGTTTGTTTTCAACCTAAAACAGTCGATTTTTTTTTAAACAAAGCGGCATGGGCCGTCTCTGCAACGTTAAAATATTGATGACACCGTTGAACATTTACTCTCTTTTACAATAATCACGACACGATCTTCACCGATGAGCACGACGACTAGAGCGTAGCGCGAGACACTTACCTGCAGAGGTGTCCGTCCAAAGCAGTTTACGCCGTTGACGTCCACTCCTCTTCCTAATAGAATTTTAACACGGTCGGTGTTGCCAGTCGCCGCTGCTGAAGCTAGATCATCCTCGAGAGGCATCGTCATGAGCAGAGATAACACCGCTCGGCTCGTGTCAATAACAGTCCAGCACTTCAGATTCCTTTGACAGGTAGCTTCACAATGTCAATATCCGGACATCTCGCGCAAAATTATATTCCTTTGAAATAAACCAAAACAGTCGTTGACGTTACCTCTTTCAGGCTTCATTCGCATGTAACCTGATAGAAAGATCCTCGGTCAGTTGGCTAGAATAAATTAAAGCGTACATCGTATGACCGATCAGACGGTAGTGTGTCTGGACTTGCCTGTGTTTTGAATTGCTGACGTCATTCTGCAGCAGAACTAACCAAGTCGCGCATGCTCTTTTGGAGCTCTAAAGAACACAGTACCAGGAAGAGAGCGAGGTTGTTGACTGTAGAGTTTACAGTGGGACAAATGTTTCGTCAAATCGTCTAAAACCAAGGTGTTGAATATGAGCTTTTGGATATCAATATGAAACCTATGCTGCTACAATGTCGCCACATTTGTTGTTTCAAAATAACTGTATGCGCTGCAATCTACTGCTACAATGTATCACCGTCTCTGTTGCAGCGTGTGCCTCTCTATACGCTCCGATTGTACAGAATGCTGGTTACACCCGCATTATGACACAGAAGGTGGCAATCACCATAGAACTCAGCTGCTTTCTGCGTGTAGACCTATAGCCTCAATGTCAATGCTATTGAGGAACATGTCTGTTTGCTATGCACCTATTGGTGTATTCAATAATGTAGGCTAAAGCAATTGTGCACGTTATATACTGAACGAAAATATAAACGCAACATGCGACTATTTCAAAGTTTTTACTGAGTTACAGTTCATCTAAGGAAATCAGTCAATTGAAATAAATAAATTAGGCCCTAATCTATGGATTTCACGAATGGGCAGGGCGCAGCCATGGGTGGGCCTTGGAGGGCATAGGCCCACCCACTTAGCAGCCAGGCCCACCCACTGGGGAGCAAGGCCCAGCCAATCAGAATGAGTTTTTCCCCACAAAAGGGCTTTATTGCAGACAGAAATGCTCCTCCGTTTCATCAGCTGCCCGGCTGGGTGGTCTCAGACGATTAGGTAGGTGAAGAAGCAGGATGTGGAGGTCCTAGGCATTCAAAGGTTTTACAGTGCCTTCAGAAAGTATTCACAACGCTTGACTTTTCCCACATTTTGTTGTGTTACAGAGAGAATTTGTGTCACTGGCCTACACATAATACCCCATAATGTCAACGTGGAATTATGTTTTTTCGAAAATGTTGCTAATAAATTAGAAATGAAAAGTTGAAATGTCTTGAGTCAATAAGTATTCAACCGCTTTGTAATGGCAAGCCTAAATAAGGTCAGAAGTAACAATGTGCTTAACAAGTCACATAATAAGTTAGGGTTAGGACTCAGTCTGTGTGCAATATAGTGTTTAACATGATTTTTGAATAACTACCTCATCTCTGTACCCAACACATACAATTATCTGTAAGGTTCCTCAGTCGAGCAGTGAATTTCAAACACAGATTCTACCACAAAGACCAGGGAGGTTTTCCAATGGGGCAAGCTATTGGTAGTTGGGTAAATAAAAAAAGCAGATGTTAAATATCATCTTAAGCATGGTGAAGTTATTAATTACACTTTGGATGGTGTATCAATGCACCCAGTCACTATAAATATACAGGTGTCCTTACTAACTGGAGAGGAAGGAAACCAATCAGGGATTTCACCATGAGGCCAATGGTGACTTTAAAAAAGTTACAGATTTTAATGGCTGTGATAGGAGAAAATTGAGGATGTATCAACAACATTGTAGTTACTCTACAATACTAGAGCGAGAAGAAGGAAGCCTTACAGAAATAAAATATTATAAAAACCTGCATCCTGTTTGCAACAAGGCACTGAAGTAATACTGCAAAAAAAATAAAAACTTTTGTCCTGAATACAAAATGTTATATTCAGGACAAATCCAATACAACACATTACTGAGTACCACTCTCCATATTTTAAAGCATAGTGGTGGCTGCATCATGTTATGGGTAGGCTTGCAATCGTTAAGGACTGGGGAGTTTTTCAGGATAAAAAATAAATGGAATAGAGCAAAACACAGGCAAAATTGCAAAATCTACACTGGAGTTGCTTACCAATAAGACAGTGAATGTTCCTGAGTGGCCAACTTGCAGTTTTGAATAAAATGTGTTTGAAAATCTATGGCAAGACCTGAAAATGGTTGTCTATCAATGATCAACAACCAATTTGACAGAGCTTGAAGAATTTTTTTAAGAATAATGGGCAAATGTTGCACAATCCAGGTGTGGAAAGGTCTTAGAGACATACCCAGAAAGACTCACAGCTGTAATCGTTGCCAAAGGTGATTCTAACATGTGTTGACTCAGTGGGTTGAATAATTATCGGATCAAGATATATTAAGGTTTTATTTTCATATTTATTTTTATATGTTAGAATATTTCTTCCACTTTGACATTACAGAGTATTTTGTGTAGATTGTTGACAAAAAAATTACAATTTAATCAATCCATTTGAATCCCACTTTGTAACACAACAAAATGTAGAAAAAGTCAAGGAGTGTGAATACTTTCTGAAGGCACTGTATATGCTATTTTATTCATTTAGAAGAAGCAAGACCAAAAACAAAGTTTTGGCTGTTAGTGTGTGTGATTCCACGTTCTCCAGAAGGACCGGAAGCAATTTAAAGGACTTGACTTAGGGAATTTGCATTCACTAAATAAATAAAATCCATATGCAGCTAATCAAACGCAAAAGGGAAAATGTTTGTTCTTATTCGTCTAAGGCCAAAGTGGAATCTCTCAATCTTGAGAAGATTCTATGGTAGCGAGATTATTTTAACTGAGGATGATGATGATGAAGAAGAGTACGCGTGTGTCAAGGCGCTCCCTGCCGTGTTGTCAGGTCTGTCTGGGTAAATGTACATTATGTGTTCTGTGTGGAATGCCATTGTGTTAATAGTCTGAGGGTTCGTGGCCTGTCGTGATTGAGGTTTGGCGTGGGTGGAGGTGAGTTGGTTTGGAAGTCCCCCTTCACTATTGATGCCGCGTGTGAGTTAAAAAAGGACTCCTCCGTACAATAAGGCCAAATAAAGTGTATAGGTCAAGTCCATTTGTGTACTGTAAACATCCAAACTACAGCAGGGTACACAACAGACATTTTTACACAGTCAGGAATGTGCTTTGAAGACAGTTAAACATTGAAGATCAGTTTTAATAACAGGCCCAGCCCCTCATCAAAGCACTCTGACTGACTCGGCGGTTTTTCTCTATGGGGCTTGGATGCACGATGATGACATCAGAGGGCTTTGAACTCCATGGTTAGAAAAATCTCCTGCTCAGTGCTAAAATGAACACATTTGCTTAGACAGGAGGACTTTAGATAGAAGCCTCTGTAATCGTTTGAGAGAAACTGCTTTTAAAGTGATAACTAGGTTGTCTTCCTCCAGTATAGGAGTATTTGGACTTGCACGGTGGCCTTAGCAATGAATGAAGAAATGTAAAAAATGTGAACCCCCCTCCTGCAAATCCAATGTCCTGAACTCTATTTAAACCACGGCTGTGCTGAATATCCCCTAACATTCCCCTAACATCTTAGTGCTGCCTACTGCCCAATGATCCAACACTTCCCAGACAAGCCAACAAGGGGAATACCTCCATTCTGATTCCAGATGAATGATGTCACCTTGTCTGGGCTGTTTTCTTGAAAGCCCCTTTTCTATTGACCGTTTCACACCCTTCCATCACTTCCATCCTTTACCACTTCAAAATAATCTCGAGCATTCGAGAGCCTTAAATGTTGAGTAATTGTCTATCAACCCCTATGGAGTCATATGTGACAGATCATGAACCACATCTTTATGAATTCTGAACATTTGTACAGGAAAAGGGATTAGTAGTTGATTTCAGTTCTCAGTTTCAGTAATAGGTATAGTTTCTGTTTTCTGGGGGGGGGGGGTTCAGTTTGAATTGATCACAATATAGTTCTGTAACAAACACGTAAGAGTGTGCAGTATGTGCATTATTGTTTCAGTCGAATAGAAGTGTTGTCAGAGATGCTTGTCTTACTGCATATGCTTGGCTTTGCCTCCACCCTGTGGGATCCCATGCTTCTACAAGCAGACAGAGACGGTATGAGCCAGCCAGCTCTCCCACTCACCCTGACGAAACACACTGACGATATTAATAACCTCTGGTTTCTGGCGTATTAACCGTACCAACATGTGGTATTTCACTATGCTCCGATGAGAGGGAGCCACTGTGCCCTAGTTCTACTTTCACATTGTTTTCATTTCTCATACAGTCTCTGGAGCTTGTAGCCCACCCTGACTGATAGGAGTCATCCACAGACTAATCCTTTTACATTTGTGCCTTGCTCAAGGGCACATCGGCATATTTTTCACCTAGTCACCATTCACCACTGACGTTTTGGTTACTGGCTCAATGATCTTAAGCGCTAGGCTACCTGCCACCCCTAATCCTAAGGACTCCCTTGTCCTCACCTAGGCTTAAAAAAATGGTTGAAAATGCATTCATTGTGTTACAATGTAATTCAATACATTTCAAGCCTAACACAAACAAATCTGGTTTGGAATGCATTTTCAGTTTTGCAAGTTTGTTCATAATCATGTTCTTAGCTCTTGTGTGAAACTTCCAGTACAGGGTTTACCTGTGTGCTTCATGGCTGCTCTCTTCAGCACTTCAACGTCTCTCCCAGCTGTGTGTAATTTACTTCTGCCAGATAGGGTTTGACTGAGTCATGTGTCCTGAGCAGACTTTGTGAACTACAGTACACAGACACACCCTCCTCTGCTATCTATAGTTAGAACAGATTACATCAAAGGAGAAAACACACACCATGACTTGGGTCAGGCACTCAGGGACGGTCTCTGACATGACATGAGCATTCAAATTCCAATTTATGGGTGATAAAGCCTCGGTCATGTTGGCTTTGGAATGCTGTAAGTCTGTTCAGTGGGTTAGTTTCCATGGGGGAAAAAATAACAGCAGACATGCATTAAATGCTTCTTGAATAGAATGTCAGTACAGTAGGTATGTTTCCATTGAAGGAGGTATCAAAGACAATTTATTGTTTCGTTGAGATAAAAAACTGATTTCACTAGAGAGACCTGTTCAAATGTCGTTTGAGGATGATGTTGTATAGAAAGAAAGACACTATATATTTTTCCAACAATTTAATGGGTAAACCTCATAACCAACGTTTCGGCAACGCAGTGCCTTCTTCCTGGGTTGAAGACAATGCTGAACAGTGTTTGTGGGTAAACTCTACTGTGAGTCACTGACTGTACTGTATCACTGGGCCAGAGGCCTGTTCTGCTGACTGGACTATTGTTAATGGTAGCGTTGTAGATTTTTTAGGTGTGCAGCTGTCATATCGAAACTACCGTTTTTTCCGACTGCTTACACACGTTTTCACAACTGTCTCCTTTTTTCAAAACTCTACACACAATTCCCAAAACTGCACACACAAAATGCAAAATGCCTCACATCTCCTTCAAAATGTAACACTGCATTCAAAATGCCATAAACACATGTCAGAATGAAGCATTTGCATCAAATGGCAAACACTGCTTTCATAATAGTACATTTTTGGATATACCAATGTAAACACTGTTGTTCTAAATCTAAAGCTCTTTGGTCTTTCATAGGCTTATATCTACATTTCAATACAATGTTCTACAGTGATAGTAATCTGCTGAGAGGGGGTAACAAGTACACTGTAAACACCAATGCAATGTAGAAACAGAAAATATTTATTAGGCCAAACATTACTGTTGTATACAGTAGCATACAACAAAACCATAAACATATGTAAACCAAAAGTATATTCTTTAGAATACAGTAAAGAACACAATTGTGTGTGTGGGGTCCCAGGGGGGCAGTCCAGGAATTGGTGGCGGGGGGGGGGGGGGGGCAGTCACCTGTGCTTAGCTGCGCTTCATCTCTTCTCCGGGCTGGGTCTGGCCACAATACTTCGTCCACATCACAAGATACGTTTTCTCTTGCCAAACGTCGAGGGAAGTATCTCCTAGCATGGCGTATCCAACCTTGGACAGAGGCAACCTCTATGTCCCCACATGCATCCTCCATTGCCTGGAGAAGCGCCATGCGGGCATAGGGTTGGCGATCATACACTTTCCAGCGCCAGGCTGAGAAGAATTCCTCTATGGGATTTAGAAAAGGTGAATATGGGGGTAGGCACAAAACTACAAATTGTGGATGGGTGGCAAACCAGTTTTGGACCAGAACAGCCCGGTGAAAACTAACATTGTCCCATAAAACCACAAATCTATCAGGCTCCTGATCTGGATCAGGGACAAGCATTGTGTAAATTGCATCCAGAAAAGTGAGTATATGGCCGGTGTGGCATTGTGATGGAGGACCCTGTTTTGAGTGATGGCAGCACACACAGTTATATTACCCCCATGCTGTCCAGGGACATTGGTAATTGCCCTCTGTCCTATTACATTTCTTCCGCGGCGCCTGGTTTTGGTGAGGTTGAAGCCAACCTCATCCACATAAATAAATTCATCCAGCTCCAATACTCTCTGTAACAGACAAAAGGATATACAGATGAGTAAATATGGTATGTCTGAAGTACTGGAAGTAGTGTTGCATACATACCTCTACAAAGTCATGTCGCATATTCTTGACTCTGTCAGAGTTTCTCTCAAATGGCACCTTGTAAAGTTGTTTCATCGTCACTCGGTGCCGTTGGAGGATGTGTTGTATGGTCGACAGGCTTACAGCATTGATGTTGTTAAATATGGTGTCATTATTCAAGATATGCTCTCTTATCTCTCGAATCCTAATTGCATTGTTGGCCAAAACCATATTTATAATTGCAGTCTCTTGTACATCTGTAAACAAGCGTCCTCGTCCTCCATGATGTCTTTGCCTTTCCACTCTGTACAGAATTCAAACACAGTATGTGTTCAGCATAGGAACTGTAAACAATGTACAAAAAAAGGTAGTACAGCATGATAACCAACCTCATTCATTCAATGCAGTGCAGTAAATGGATGGCTTAGAGTTACAAATGTTTATGCAATACTATGCAGTCATACGTATTTTACAGTACATTACTGTAATGCTAAAATAGTCATTAGATAGTTGCATACCTGTTCTCATTTCTGAAGGTTCGAATTATGGACGCCACTGTAAATCGACTCAAGTTGATTGGTCAAACCGTGGTTGATCACATGATCAACAAGTGTTGCCCTAATCTCATCAGAGATGGCTCTCCTTCCTTCTCTTCTTTGCCCTCGTCCTCTTCTTCCTCTTCCTCCTACTCCTCCTCCTCTTCCAACTCTTCATCTTTGAATTTGTCCTCGTTGTTGTCCCCTGCCTCTCCCTCTTACTTCTCTTGCTCTATGTCCATTGTTGGCATCCATTGTTCAAAACAGGTAATCTGACCTTAGTGATCAGTTAAGCAATTAGTGTTTGTACATGTGAGGAGTGTGTGTGTGACCTGGTGAATAAGTGTAGCATTTTGATTGGTTGTGTTTGGAAAAGGAAAGCAAGTCACTTCCTGTTAGATTTTTTGTGTTTTAGGTAGAGAATTGTGTGTAGTGTTTTGAAAAAAGTGTTTTATGCAATTGACAACTGAGTCAAAGGCTGAGAAATAGCTTATGGTTTTGGATATTTGGTGTGTAGTTTTGCACTTTGAGTGAGAGGTTTCAAAAATCGTGTGACATGAAAAGATTTTGTGTGTAAGCAGTTGGAAAAAACTGTAAGTCAGGGGAAGCAGCCAGTATAGTATCCAAACTCAGAGACCTGTGTCTTTATAAAAAATGTTTTTAAAAAACCCTGTATACTACGTTAGGATAGAGTAATTATGTTAGACACCAAGTTTTCTCAAAGGAAGCGGTCTATGTAGATCAGTGAATGCTTTGTCTGTCTTGTTCACAGAGTGAGATACTTGACCTTGGCAATGAACCCTAAAATAGGACCAGGAGACAGCCAGTGTGTTGGAAAAAGACCAAACGTGAGGCATCATCGGCTGGATCAAAGGAGGTAAAAATATACAGAAATCACATAATAGAGCAAGATGTTAAAGTCTAGCAACAGACAACAGGAGCCTACTTCCCTTCCATCTAGGAATAGTCATCGCTGACGTAAACTCCTGTTTTAGCAGCGTTAACGGGAAGAAGCTCCGCTCACACAAACATTCCTGAATCCTAACTTCCTGGCTAATAAACAAGTAAACCGATAGACATTTTTTTGTATTTATATTTTACCGGTTTGCTTCCACCCCCCTTCTCAAAGTTCTCTATGCTTAGAAAAGTCTGGTGCTTTGGATTACTGTTAAAATATTTTGGATTACTGTTACTATTTTGGATCAATGGAAATTCAGTTATACCACTCCAAATAATTTGTTTGGGTGTGTGTGTGTGTGTGTGTGTGTGTGTGTGTGTGTGTGTGTGTGTGTGTGTGTGTGTGTGTGTGTGTGTGTGTGTGTGTGTGTGTGTGCGTGTGCGCGTGTGTGTGTGTGCGTGCGTGCGATGATGAGGAGGCTGATGTGGATACATACATACATACATACATACATACATACATACACACATACATACATACATACATACATACATACATACATACATACATACATACATACATACATACATACATACATACATACATACATACATACATACATACATACTATGGGTCAGTCTGAGGTGAGACACAGAGAATAAGCTCTGTTCCAGAATGGAATTCATCTCTCTAACCTTGCATTGACCCTGACTATGTTGACGCATCATCACACATTCACTCTATGGCCATTCCAGATGTCTTTGTTGACCTACTCTATGCACCGAATGTCGAACACAAAGGGAAATACATCCGAGGCCCATATCTTTAATGAACAACACACACACTCAGGCAACATGTTTGTCATGGTAACATGTTTTGTCACCTTTTTTAATATTTTTTAAACTTTTTTAGTTAACCTTTATTTTCCTAGGCAAGTCAGTTAAGAACAAATTCTTATTTATAATGACGGCCTAGGAACATTGGGCAGAACGACATATTTTTACCTTCTCAGCTCGGGGATTCAATCGAGCAACCTTTCTGTTACTGGCCCAATGCTCTAACCACTAGGCTACCTGCCACCCTACCTGACCTTTTGAAGCAGACATACTTGAACCCCTTTCGTCTATGATCACGTACATCAGAAATTATAGAGCTTTGATGAGACACAGTGGGAACCAAATCAATTCCGTGTCTGCTATTCAAAGTCCTTAGTCTGTTTGTCTGGCTTAATATTACATTAATAGAACACTGTAATTAGTAGAATAGCTGTATAAGTGATATTAATAGAACACTGTGATTAGTAGAATAGATGTATAAGTGATATTAATAGAACACTGTGATTAGTAGAATAGCTGTATAAGTGATATTAATAGAACACTGTGATTAGTAAAATAGCTGTAGATGTGATATTAATAGAACACTGTGATTAGTAGAATAGATGTATAGCTGATATAGAACACTGTGATTAGTAGAATAGCTGTATAAGTGATATTAATAGAACACTGTGATTAGTAGAATAGCTGTAGAGGTGATATAGAACACTGTGATTAGTAGAATAGCTGTATAGCTGATATAGGACACTGTGATTAGTAGAATAGCTGTATAAGTGATATTAATAGAACACTGTGATTAGTAAAATAGCTGTAGATGTGATATTAATAGAACACTGTGATTAGTAGAACAGCTGTAGAGGTGATATAGAACACTGTGATTAGTAGAATAGCTGTAGAGGTGATATAGAACACTGTGATTAGTAGAATAGCTGTAGATGTGATATAGAACACTGATTAGGAGAATAGCTGTAGAGGTGATATAGAACACTGTGATTAGTAGAATAGCTGTAGAGGTGATATAGAACACTGTGATTAGTAGAATAGCTGTAGAGGTGATATAGAACACTGTGATTAGTAGAATAGCTGTAGAGGTGATATAGAACACTGTGATTAGTAGAATAGCTGTAGAGGTGATATAGAACACTGTGATTAGTAGAATAGCTGTAGAGGTGATATAGAACACTGTGATTAGTAGAATAGCTGTAGAGGTGATATAGAACACTGTGATTAGTAGAATAGCTGTAGAAGTGATATAGAACACTGTGATTAGTAGAATAGCTGTAGAAGTGATATAGAACACTGTGATTAGTAGAATAGCTGTAGAGGTGATATAGAACACTGTGATTAGTAGAATAGCTGTAGAGGTGATATAGAACACTGATTAGTAAAATAGCTGTAGAGGTGATATAGAACACTGATTAGTAAAATAGCTGTAGAGGTGATATAGAACACTGATTAGTAAAATAGCTGTAGAGGTGATATAGAACACTGTGATTAGTAGAATAGCTGTAGAGATGATATAGAACACTGATTAGTAAAATAGCTGTAGAGGTGATATAGAACACTGATTAGTAAAATAGCTGTAGAGGTGATATATAACACTGATTAGTAAAATAGCTGTAGAGGTGATATAGAACACTGATTAGTAAAATAGCTGTAGAGGTGATATAGAACACTGATTAGTAAAATAGCTGTAGAGGTGATATAGAACACTGTGATTAGTAGAATAGCTGTTTAAGTGATATTAATAGAACACTGTGATTAGTAGAATAGCTGTAGAGGTGATATAGAACACTGATTAGTAAAATAGCTGTAGAGGTGATATAGAACACTGTGATTAGTAGAATAGCTGTTTAAGTGATATTAATAGAACACTGTGATTAGTAGAATAGCTGTAGAGGTGATATAGAACACTGTGATTAGTAGAATAGCTGTATAAGTGATATTAATAGAACACTGTGATTAGTAGAATAGCTGTAGAGGTGATATAGAACACTGTGATTAGTAGAATAGCTGTAGAGGTGAAATAGAACACTGTGATTAGTAGAATAGCTGTTGAGTTGATATTAATAGTGTTGTAATAGCAATAGAAGTAGAAGTAGAGCAAAGCATCTCTGACGTGCTTAAAGATACTGACATAGTGAAAGATACTGACATTCTTAAAGATACTGACATACTGAATAATACTGACATTCTTAAAGATACTGACATACTGAATAATACTGACATTCTTAAAGATACTGACGTACTGAAAGATACTGACGTATTGAAAGATACTGACGTACTGAAAGATACTGACATTCTTAAAGATACTGACATACTGAAAGATACTGACGTGATTAATAGATACTGACATGCTTAAAGATCTTGACATACTGAAGATACTGACATACTGAAAGATACTGACATTCTTTGAGATAAGGACATTCTGAAAGATACTGACATACTGAAAGATACTGACATTCTTAAAGATACTGATGTACTGAACGATACTGACATGCTTAAAGAAACTGAAGTAGTTAAAGATACTGACATTCTGAAAGATACTGACATACTGAAAGATACTGACATTCTTAAAGATACTGACGTGCTTAAAGAAACTGAAGTAGTTAAAGACACTGAAGTACTGAAAGACACTGAAGTACTGAAAGATACTGACGTACTGAAAGAATGAAAGATACTGACGTACTGAAAGATACTGACGTACTGAAAGAATGAAAGATACTGACGTACTGAAAGATACTGACGTGCTGAAAGATACTGACGTACTGAAAGATACTGACATTCTTAAAGATACTGACATACTTAAAGATACTGACGTACTGAAAGATACTGACATGCTGAAAGATACTGACGTACTGAAAGATACTGACCTACTTAAAGATACTGACATACTGAAAGATACTGACATACTGAAAGATACTGACATGCTGAAAGATACTGACATACTGAAAGATATTGACCTACTTAAAGATACTGACATACAGTGCCTTCAAGCTTCAGACAGTATTCACATCCCTTGACTTTTTCCACATTTTGTTGTGTTACAATGTGGGATTAAAATTGATTTAATTGTCATTGTTGGTCAACGATCGACACAAAATACTCTAATGTCAAAGTGGAAGGAAAATTCTAACTTACATTTAAAAAAAGAAAAGAAAAATATAACACTAATATAAACTCAGCAAAAAAAGAAACTCACTGTCATCCGAGTTTATTTTCAGCAAACTTAACGTGTAAATATTTGTATGAAAATAACAAGATTCAACAACTGAGACATAAACTGAACAAGTTCCACAGACATGTGACTAACATAAATGGAATAATGTGTCCCTGAACAAAGGTGTGGTCAAAATCAAAAGTAACAGTCAGTATCTGGTGTGGCCACCAGCTGCATTAAGTACTGCAGTGCATCTCCTCCTCATGGACTGCACCAGATTTGCCAGTTCTTGCTGTGAGATTTGACCCCACTCTTCCACCAAGGCACCTGCAATTTCCCGGACATTTCTGGGGGGAATGGCCCTAGCCCTCACCCTCCGATCCAACAGGTCCCAGACGTGCTCAATGGGATTGAGATCCGGGCTGTTCGCTGGCCATGGCAGGACACTGACATTCCTGTCTTGTAGGAAATCATGCACAGAACAAGCAGTATGGCTGGGGGCATTGTCATGCTGGAGGGTCATGTCAGGATGAGCCTGCAGGAAGGGTACCACATGAGGGAGGAGGATGTCTTCCCTGTAACGCACAGCATTGAGATTGCCTGCAATGACAACAAGCTCAGTCCGATGATGCTATGACACACCGCCCCAGGCCATGATGGACCCTCCATCTCCAAATCGATCCCGTTCCAGAGTACAGGCCTCGGTGTAACGCTCATTTCTTCGACGATAAACGCGAATCCGACCATCACCCCTGATGAGACAAAACCGCGACTCGTCAGTGAAGAGCACTTTTTGCCAGTCCTGTCTGGTCCAGGTACGGTGGGTTTGTGCCCATAGGCAATGTTGTTGCCGGTGATGTCTGGTGAGGACCTGCCTTACAGCAGGCCTACAAGCCCTCAGTCCAGCCTCTCTCAGCCTATTGCGGACAGCCTAAGCACTGATGCAGGGATTGTTTTGTTCCTGGTGTAACTCGGGCAGTAGTTGTTGCCATCCTGTACCTATCTCACAGGTGTGATGTTCAGATGTACCGATCCTGTACAGGTGTTGTTACACGTGGTCTGCAACTGTGAGGACGATCAGCTGTCCGTCCTGTCTCCCTGTAGTGCTGTCTTAGGCGTCTCACAGTACGGACATTGCAATTTTTTGCCCTGGCCACATCTGCAGTCCTCATGCCTCTTTGCAGTATGCCAAAGGCACGTTCACTCAGAGGAGCAGGGACCCTGGGCATCTTTCTTTTGGTGTTTTTCAGAGTCAGTAGAAAGGCCTCTTTAGTGTCCTAAGTTTTCATAACTGTGACCTTAATTGCCTACCGTCTGTAAGCTGTTAGTGTCTTAACGACCGTTCCACAGGTGAATGTTCATTAATTGTTTATGGGTCATTGAACAAGCATGGGAAACAGTATTTAAACCCTTTACAATGAAGATCTGTGAAGTTATTTGGATTTTTACAAATTATCTTTGAAAGACAGGGTCCTGAAAAAGGGACTTTTCTTTTTTTTGCTGAGTTTATCTTGATTCGGTAAGTATTCAAACCACTTAGTCAATACATGTTAGAATCACTTTTGGCAGCCATTACATTTGTGAGTTTTTCTGGGTAAGTCTATAAGAGCTTTGCATACCTGGATTGTACCATATTTGCCCATTATTCTTTTTAAAATACTTCAAACTCTTTCAAGTTGGTTGTTGATCATTGCTAGAAAGCTAAGTCTTGTCATCGATTTTCAAGCCATTTTAAGTAAAAACTGTAACTAGGCCACTTGGGAACATTCAATGTCGTCTTGCTAAGCAACTCCAGTGTAGATTTGGCCTTGTCTTTTAGGTTATTTTTCCTGCTGAAAGGTGAATTCGTCTCCCTGTGTCTTTTGGAAAGAAAACTGAACCTGGTTTTCCTCTAGGATTTTGCCTGTGCTTAGCTGTATTCTGTTTCTGTTTATAAAAAAAACCCATCTCCTCTCATTGATGATGACAAGCATACCCATAACATGATTTATGCTTGAAAATATACAATGTTTAACCATTAAACTCTGTAACTGTTTTAAAATCCCCATTGGCCTCATGGTGAAATCTCTGAGCAATTTCCTTCCTCTCCGGCAACTGAGTTAGGAAGGAGGCCTGTATCTTGATAATGACTGTGTCACGTCCTGACCAGTAAAGGGGTTATTTGTTCTTGTAGTTTGGTCAGGACGTGGCAGGGGGTATTTGTTTTATGTGGTTCAGGGTGTGTTTGTGTATGTGTTCATGTAGAGGGGATATTTGGTTTATATGGTTCGGGGTGGTTACGTATGTAGAGGGGTATTTGATTTATTAGTCCAGGGTTTTGGTTATTGTTCTATGTTAGTTTTGTTCTATGTTCAGTCTAGTCATTTGTATTTCTATGTTTAGTTAATTGGTGTTGGGGCCTTCAGTTGGAGGCAGCTGTCTATACTTGCCTCTGATTGAAGGTCCTATAAATAGGTGTGTATTTGTCATGGGATTTTTGTGGGAGATTGTTGCTGTGTATAGCTTTGTGCCTTACCGGCCTGTTCTTTGTCGTCGTGTTTTTTTGTATACGTGTTTTGTTTTGTTTTTCCTTCTTTGTCCTTAAATAAAAGAAGATGAGTATACATTTTCCCGCTGCGTTTTGGTCTACACCCTACGACACCCATGACAGACTGGGTGTATTGATATACCATCCAAAGTGTAATTAATAACTTCATCATGCTCAAAGGGATATTCAGCGTCTGCTTTTTAAAATTTTTACACATCTACCAACTCGGGCCCTTCTTTGTGAGTCATTGAAAAACCTCCTTGGTCTTTGTGGTTGAATCTGTACTTGAAATTCACTACTTGATTGAGGGACTTTAGAGATAATTGTATGTGTGGGTTCAGAGATGGGGTAGTCATAAAAAAATGATGTTAACCACTATTATTGAACACAGAATGAGTCCATGCAACTTATTATGTGATTTGCTAAAAACATTTTTTACTCCTGAACTTATTTAAGCTTGCCATAACAAAGGGGTTGAATACTTATTGACTCAAGACATTTCAACGTTTAATTTTTTATACATTTCAGAAATTCCACTTTGAAATGATGGGGCATTGTGTGTAGATCAGTGACACAATATATCAAATTGATCATTTTTTTATTCAGGCTGTAACACAACAAGATGTGGAACAAGTAAAGGGGTGAGAATACTCTCTGAAGGCATTTTACTTAAAGACACTGACATACTTAAAGATACTGACGTACTTAGATACTTTGTCTGTAATCCGTAAGAAGATAGGCCTCAAGTTTTGCTGCTTTGAAAACTGATGACTTATTCCTTAAATGTGGTTGAGCCGTCTGGACTGGAAACTGTATACTTAAAAATCTAGTCGTACAACATTCTTCACTCAACAACTTTCAAGTCAAATCCAATACATTTTTATTTGTCACATGCGCGGAATACAACAGCTGTAGACCTTACAGTGAAACGCATACTTACAAGCCCTTAACCAACAATGCAGTTTTAAGAAAATACCCCCCCCCCCCCCCAAAAGTAAGAGAATAACAAATAATTCAAGAGCAGCCGTAAATAACAATAGCGGGGCTATAAACAGGGGGTACCGGTACAATGTGTCAATTTGCGGGGGCACCGGTGTCGAGGTAATTGAGGTAATTATGTACATGTAGGTATGCATAGATAATAACAAAAAGTAGCAGCAGCGTGGGGGGGGGGGGGGGGGGGGGGCAATGCAAATAGTCTGTGTAGCCATTTGATTAGCTGTTCAGGAGTCTTATGGCTTGGGGGGTAGAAGCTGTTTAGAAGCCTCTTGGACCTAGACTTGGCACTTCGGTACCGCTTGCCGTGCAGTAGCACAGAGAACAGTCTATGACTAGGGTGGCTGGAGTCTTTGATGCTCTCAATGGTGCAGCTGTAAAACCTTTTGAGGATCTGAGGACCCATTTTTTTATTTTTTGTACATTTCTTTGCAAATTGCTCCCTCCTTCTTCCGCTGTTTGTATTTTGTATAATGTAAGATTCATTTAAATAAATAAAAAAAGTTTCCTAACAGTAATTAGAATAGTAGTTGGATAATAACAGCATTTTGAGTGTTCTCTCTGCTAAACACACTTCACATTCTGCTTAGTAGATGGGCACGAGTGGATTAGAGTGTGCCTCTCTCCACTTGATCTCATTGCATCACACACACATGACATGACTGGGTACAATGGCCTGTTTGTCAGGGCTGTCCCAGGTTGGACACAGCTGTTCCAGGGCTGGCTCATAGTGGAGAGCTGAGAGCACACGGCTTGCTCCCCAGTCACATGCACAGGGACGGAGCAACCACCAACCACCAGTCACTTATGACTGGCCCCGGGGGCCATGAGACACACACAGGGAGAGAGAGAGAAGAGAGAGAGTTTTCATTTATTATCTGTTTCACTTGCTTTGGCAATGTAAACATGTGTTTCCCATGCCAAGGAAGCACTTTGAATTCAATTCAATTGAATTGAGTGAGAGAGAAAGAGAAAGAGAAAGAAAGGGAGAGAGAGACTAACACTTCACACTACACAGAACAGTATTCATCCTCATTGGCCCACGCCCCACCCTACCTAGCACGCACATCATTTTATTGCACACAAACTCTTATCACACAGAAGAGACCATGTCATTTTTAGTAAACGCCGTACAATGACAATCATTTATCTTGTGGCCTGTTATTAGTGGTAACCGACTGATTTAAGAAGAGAAAGGCCAGTGTCGTTGTTGGAAGAATAATTTAGTGGAATCTAAAGTTGAGTTTGCTGTTTTCTGTGACAAGAAAACTGATGTTTTTTCACATTATCTGGGTGGTTCGAGCCGTAAATGCTGATTGGCTGACAGCCATAGTATATCAAATCAAATCAAATCAAATGTTATTGGTCACATACACATGGTTAGCAGATGTTAATGCGAGTGTAGCGAAATGCTTGTGCTTCTAGTTCCGACAGTGCAGTAATATCTAACAAGTAATCTAACAAATTCACAACGACTACCTTATACACACAAATGTAAAGGGATGAATAAGAATATGTACATATAAATATATGGATGAGCGATGGCCGTGCGGCATAGGCAAGATGTAGTAGATGGCATAGAATACTGCTCTAATTACGTTGGTGACCAGCTTATAAAAGCAATAAGGCACCTCGGGGCTTAATGACGAGTTGCGTTGTGTATAAGAACAGCCCTTAGCCGTAGTATATTGGCCATATACCACACCCCCTCGGGCCTTATTGCTTAAAAATACGGGTGGGTCTAATCCTGAATGCTGATTGGTTAAAATCGTATTCCAGACAGCTAAATCTATGACGTTAAAATGCCTGTTTACTCTGTTCCATCTGACCGCACAATCCACTGTCTCATCTCCTTCCAGAACTCCTTATTTACTAGACTATACAGGGAGTCAGCACCACGGACATAACCTTTTACATTACATTATTCTCTCTCTGCTCTTTGATCCTGTAGTTCAGTGGTTAACAATTGGCTTATTGTTCAAACGGTGAACCTCTTCGATGAAGAGTGAAAACTAGCTCTACAAACACTTGCAGCTGTTTGTGTTTCCTGGTTGAAACAAGGCACGGACATGAAGATAAACTCTTACTTCCAGAGTGAAAGGTGCATTGAAGTTGCATACTTTGCTTTTCCACCTGTGGGACAATGATTAACCCCACAGTCAGGTGACATCATTTCCCTTCCTCATTGCCTGCTGACTCCTGGCACTCCATTTGATATTCTGCTTACACAAACATAAAACCATTGGCTTCATGTGCCCATAAAAGCCCCTATAGGGATATCTCATTGAGATGTTATAGCTTCTGTGTGTGTGTGTGTGTGTGTGTGTGTGTGTGTGTGTGTGTGTGTGTGTGTGTGTGTGTGTGTGTGTGTGTGTCGTGTGCGTGTGCGTGTGTGTGTGTGTGTGCGTGTGCGTGCGTGCGTGCGTGACACAGGTGGCATGAGGTCATTTAGTCTCCTCCCAGCTACAATCTAAGACTGTTAATCAACATGGAAAGCAAGGCTGTAAAGATAGAGGCAGGAGCACGACTCCCACGCGTGGCTCACCAGGTAAATGTCATTACAATAAGGCTATTGTCAACAACTCTTAGTAATGGTAGGTCTATACCCCTGTTAGTTATATTGTGTTACCATGTCATTACAATAAGGTTTTTGTGAACAACTCTTAGTAATGGTGGTCTATACCCCTGTTAGTTATCTTGTGTTATCATCAGGGTGGGAAAGACTGGTTCATGACTACAGTCCTTTATAGTAGGCCTATTGGCTGCATATTGATACTGCAGTAAATTAAACTGGACCTATACCATTTTTTTTAGCAGTGCTTGGTTTGATATTCATCGCTCAAACACGAATAGACAGGAACATCAGGCCAGGTTATCCTGAGGCATGGTCTTAGGGAGAGGGAGGGAGAAAAGGGGAGAGAGGGAGAGAGAGGAAGAGAGAGAAAGGGAGAGAGAGGGAAATAGAGAGAGGAAGAGAGAGAAAGGGAGAGAGAGGAAGAGAGAGAAAGGGAGAGAGAGGGAAATAGAGAGAGAGATTAAGAGAGAAAGGGAGAGAGAGGAAGAGAGAGAAGGGAGAGAGAGGGAAAAGAGAGAGAGAGAGAGAGAAGGAGAGAGAGGAGGAGAGAAAGGAGAGAGAGGAAAGGAGAGAGAGAGGAGAGAGAGAGAGCAGAGAGAGAAAGGTAGAGAGAGAAAGGGAGAGAAAGGAAGAGAGAGAAAGGGAGAGAGAGGGAAATAGAGAGAGAGATTAAGAGAGAGAAAGGGAGAGAGAGGAAGAGAGAGAAAGGGAGAGAGAGGGAAAGAGAGAGAGATGAAGAGAGAGAAAGGGAGAGAGAGAGAAAGAGAGAGAGAGAGCGTGGAATAGAGAGACAGGGAGAGAGAGAGAAAGAGAGAGAGAGAGAGAAAGGGAGAGATAGGAAGAGAGAAAGGTAGAAAGAGAAAGGGAGAGAGAGGGAAATAGAGAGAGGAAGAGAGAGAAAGGTAGAGAGAAGAAGAGAGAGAAAGGTGAGAGAGAAGAAGAGAGAGAAAGGGAGAGAGAGGGAAAGAGAGAGAGAGAGGGAGAGAGAGAGAGAGAGGAGAGAGAGAAAGGTAGAGAGAGAAAGGGAGAGAGAGAGGAAGAGAGAGAAAGGGAAGAGAGAGAAGGGAGAGAGAGGTGAAAGAGAGAGAGGAAGAGAGAGAAAGGTAGAGAGAAGAAGAGAGGAGAAAGGGAGAGGAGGAGGGAAAGAGAGAGAGGGGAGAGAGAAAGAGAGAGAGAAAGGGAGAGAAAGAGAGAGAGAGAGCGCAGAAGAGAGAAAAAGGGAGAGAGAGTAAGAGAGAGAGAGAGAGAAAGAGAAAGGGAGAGAGAAAGAGAAAGGGAGAGAGAGAGAGAAAGAGAAAGGGAGAGAGAGAGAGAAAGAGAAAGGGAGAGAGAGAGACACACAGAGAGAAAGAAAACGAAACAGAGGAGAAACAAGACCTAAGCACTCTCCTATAATCCTGAATTAATCTGACTGGTTGGTTGAATCTGATTCCACAGTAGGATAACCAAATTATAATTTGACTTTTCAGAAAGTAGCTGATTAGCTACTTCATGTATGATAAAATCACATTGAAAAGATAAGACAGGCTGACTCTAGCCCCCAGGCACGTACAGGGGGGTCGTGAGACACTGTGGCCCCTTCCAGAGTCACCCCCGGCCTGGGTCAACCAGGCAGGAGTTAACACCACTCACCCTGCCAATGCACAGCCCCCACACCATTTAAGGGATGTCAACAGACCACTAACTTACTACCCTGAGAGAAGGCCGAGTAGAGCCCTGAAGATCTCCATTATACATGTCAAAACCATTACCATAATACAATATTATTCAGATTCAGATTGTCCTCAAAGAGGCCATTCATTTTGCTGCATTCACAGTACATACGGATGAAATCACATATTAGAAAATGACAACATCAAAATAGCAAAGGATATTTACAAGCTAGAAGACTGGATGCAATTTCATAATACAAATGCCAGAAAAGGGGCTGCATGTACATGTTCATTAAAGTGCAGGTTATTTAGACTAGAGGAGCTAGAGGTGGTCCTGTGTGGCTCAGTTGGTAGAGCATGGTGCTTTCACCGCCGGTGTCCATTCCCGGGGCCACCCATATGTAAAATGTATGCAAGCATGACTGTACGTCGCTTTGGATTAAAGCCTCTGCTAAATAACATATATTATTATTCCATATATAGGAGATAAGGTGAGAGAAGATGGAGTAAGTAGGGAAAGATAAAGTCAGTAGGGAAAAGATAAAGTCAGTAGGGCAAAGATAAAGTAAGTAGGGAAAAGATAAAGTAAGTAGGGAAAAGATAAAGTAAGTAGGGAAAAGATAAAGTAAGTAGGGAAAAGATAAAGTAAGTAGGGGGAAGATAAAGTAAGTAGGGAAAAGATAAAGTAAGTAGGGCAAAGATAAAGTAAGTAGGGAAAAGATAAAGTAAGAGGGGGACGATAAAGTAAGTAGGGAAAAGATAAAGTAAGTAGGAAAAAGATAAAGTAAGTAGGGAAAGATAAAGTAAGTAGTGAAAAAATAAAGTAAGTAGGGAAAGATAAAGTAAGTAGGGAAAGATAAAGTAAGTAGGGAAAAGATAAAGTAAGTAGGGGGAAGATAAAGTAAGTAGGGGGAAGATAAAGTAAGTAGGGCAAAGATAAAGTAAGTAGGGCAAAGATAAAGTAGGTAGGGCAAAGATAAAGTAAGTAGGGGAACGATAAAGTAAGTAGGGGAACGATAAAGTAAGTAGGGCAAAGATAAAGTAAGTAGGGAAAAGATAAAGTAAGTAGGGAAAAGATAAAGTAAGTAGAGAAAAGATAAAGTAAGTAGGAAAAGATAAAGTAAGTAGGGCAAGATAAAGTAAGTAGGGCAAAGATAAAGTAAGTAGGGAAAATATAAAGTAAGTAGGGAAAAGATAAAGTAAGTAGGGTTAGCTATCCTCTCCCTTAGACAGTAGAGGACGTTCCAAACCGGTTCATCTCTTCTCAGCTGCCGCATCACATTATTTCCTCCATTGGATCTGCTCTTGCCAAAACCAGTCATGGCCACTTTTGGTTGTGTGGGCGGCCAAAGCCTCCTTCCGCTCAGCTCAGGATGATGTTGGTGGTTGAAAAGAGAGCTATTATACACCCCAGGAAGCTGAGGAAATTTAATGAGAATGACAGGGAGACAATGACATGAAATCAGGATTTGGAAGGAACCTGGCAGTATTGACGATGTATTGATGTATCTGAAATAGGAGAACAGTGACTTTGTTATGAGGGAATGGCATTGCTTAAACCTTCCAAAAACATGAGGTCATTTAGTTTGAAGACAAATCGCTGGCTCCTATGTCAGTTAGCGTTTCTTTGTCCA